>NW_007246513.1:197868-199930 GCF_000164805.1 Carlito syrichta
ACCGAGCCCGGCTTCCCATCTCCATTAAAAAAAAAAAAAATTAGCCAGGTGTGATTGTGTGCATCTGTCATCCCAGCTAGTCAGGAAGGTGAGGCAGAAAGATCACCTGAGCCCAGGAGGTTGAGACTGTAGTGAGCTGTGACTGTGCCACTGCACTCCAGCCTGAGTGACAGAGTGAGACCCTGAATTCCAAAAAGAAAAAAGTAATAGCCATTTTCTCTGAGGTGACTGCCATGCCAGGCCCTGAGTTAAGCACCTTTTAGTCAATTGTCACAGTGTCCTGACAGGCCAGTGTTCCTCGCAGAGAGGAGGATGCTGAGGCTGCCAGAGGGAAGGATTTGCTCAAAGGCCCAGAACGAGGAAGTCAGGCAGCTGGGACCCTAGCCCAGGACTGACTCTCAAGTCCACGCTTCCAGCCCCTTCTCCCCCGGCCCGGGCTGTAGCGAAGGGTGCAGGGGGTGACAGGCATCTTACTGTTCTCCGACATCTCCAGGACGTAGCGGATCAGGGGACTGTTGCCATCAAAGGGCTTGGCCCACGTCAGGTTGATGGCCCGCCTTTCCACGGTGCTGAGGGTGGCCACTGGGTGCTCGGGAGCGTGGGGCAGTTGCCTGGGGGGAGAGCGCGACACATGGTTGGGCCATCCTGTGTGGTCTCAAGGCAGGTGGCGGGGCACCGAGGACACAGATTGGGCGGGCCCTGCACTTCCATGACGCCTTGTGCTCAGCCACAAAACGTGGCCTTTGGGTCCCTTACCCGGACAGACTTCTTCCTGGAGTTGCAGCCCCCCTGCTAAAGCCATCCCACACCCTCAGTTCTTGACAGGGGGCCTGTCTGAGTTGAGGGAAAGGCCTGGAAGGGTGCTTGGAGCGTGTTCTGAGAGTGGAACAGACCCAGGTCACACGTGGCCTGGTGGCCTGACAAGAGGGATTTAGGTGGCTCTGAGCCTTCCCTTGGAAGTCTGCGCCTCCTTTGCCGCGGGCCTGGGAGGGCTGCCCTCACCTGACTCGCAAGTGAGCACTTCGAGAGTCATTGCCTCCTGCAGAAATCACCCGGCAGGTGTAGGTGCCAATGTCTCCCGACCACGTCTGTGAGATGTGCAGGGAGCCATTTTTGTCCAGGCGGATACGGGGGTTGTTCTCCATGCCCAGGGTGGCCCCGTCTTTCTCCCAGGCGTATCTAAGGGAAAGAAGTATCAGTGAGTAAAGAGAGAGAGGGACGTTTCCTGGGTGGTGGGCGAGGCCAGAAGCTTGTCCTGAGAAGAGAGCTCCCAGGTGGGGAGGGGCAATCCCCGGTCCCAGGAGTGCTCCTGTTGCTGGTTTTGGTTATGCAGGAAACCGTGGCTGAAGACTGAGTGGACTGGATGTTAACCATTCCCGTATCTGGGAGAGTGAACGCATTAAGTCATAATCTGTCCTTACACTTTCAGTTTGGGTCAGGTCAAAGCGCGGTTGCTTTTGGCCAGAAGCTATGGCAAAACAGCCGGCACAAAAGAGCCAGCCGAAGGTATTCTTCCGACGAGGTTAAAAGGTTACAGCCGGAAAAAGAATTAAAGTTTCCGCATAGACTACATTTCAGAATTAGTTTTATGAGGGGAATCGTTAGATCAATGCATCACTGTGACAAATTGACTTTAGTGTCCAAAAAATCACTTTAGCTTCGGTCAGTCAGTACAAAGGAGACTTGAGAAATTACACACATCCTTGTGCCTGACAATAAGAAATATCTTCTCTGGAATTGTTCTTGAGGAAATACAACCATTATCATAGTCGTCAACACATGTGGAATGCCAGCTCCGGGGGGTAGGATGCCATCTGTCCCCCACCCAGGGCAGGTAGCCTTGGTTCTCAGCACAAGGGCGAGGAGTCGGGGTGGGAGGGTGTGGGATGCCCTGAAAACAGCCTAGTCAATGAGGGGGTGGGGGGCGGGGACTGAGTCACAGGCTCCCAGAATTACCTGGATTTAGAGAGTGTGTCTGTAATTTTTTTTTTTTTTTTTTTGAGTTGGAATCTCACTCCGTCGCCCAGACTGGAGTGCAGTGGCCGCTCCCGGCCACCGCAGG
>NW_007246513.1:200673-235213 GCF_000164805.1 Carlito syrichta
CCGCAGTCCCGACCTGCTGGGCTCCAGCGATCCTTCTGCCTCAGCCTTCCAAGTAGCTGGAACTACAGGCGTGTGCTACCATGCCCGGCTGATTTTTTTGATTTTTTGTAGAGATGAGGCCTCGCCAAGTTGACCGGGCGGGTCTCGAATCCGTGGGCTCAGGCCATCCACTCACCTCGGCCTCCCAAAGCGCGGGATGACAGGCTGAGCTACCGAGCCTGGCCTGGGTCCGTTTGTTAAACCTTGCCGTGCCTCAGTCTCCCTGCCTGTAATATGAGAATGTTAACACCACCCATCCCATGGTGTTGCTGGAAGGATTGTGTGAGCTGATATAAAATACTTAGAGTAGTGTCCAGGCCATGGGAAGTTAGCCACATTATATATTTTTAATGAGACAGTATATTTACATGAATGATATCTAGCAGTCTATTCAACCATCTTGCTTCTTAAAGCTGCTTTTCCACTCAATAAAATCCCATCACCTCTTTTTACCATGACATTTCCACACCATGATTTTTTTTATCAGATGCACAGTGGTCTGGCACAGTTCCTTTGTAATTGAACGTAAAATTGGACTTCCAGGCCAGTTCCTTGTTTTCTGATATTACAGTTAATGTTGTGATGAATATCCTTAAAGGCAAAATGCTTACATACATTCCAAATCACTTCCTCGAGGACAAATTCTTAGAATGAAACTGCTGAGTTAATTTTCAAGACTTTTAATACTATGTATGAATCTATCACAGCAAACACTTTTCTTTATTTATTTTTAGCAACCACCTTTTTATTCATCTCTTTATCTAGAAAATAATCATCCTTGCCCTTGCCAGCACTTGGGGGATGGGCAGAATTTCACTTAACAGAAAATCCAGTTGCAGGATGTAATTTCTGCGTAAGAAACCATCTATGGCCAGGAGACATTCTCTGCTCAGGCGTGGTGTTTAGGAAGCAGATATCTCAGCCTGTGAAGTATCTGTGCCCAAACAACTGGACCAAATCTAATTACAGCTACTTAAGTCTAATTAGAAATACAGAGGATAGAAGAACAAGTTAACAACACCATGAGAAAGCAGCTAGCCAAATCCAGAATGTCCATGGCATGGTGAGCAAATGATGGCCTGCTGTCTGCTTGTGTAAATAAAGTTTTATTGGAACACAGACACACCCATCTGTTCACATACTGTCTATGGCAGCTTTTGCTCTACAAACGTAGAGTTGAGTAGACATGACAAGACCACAGGGCTCTCAAAGCCTGAAATGTTGATTCTCTGGCACTGTACAGAAAATGTCTGCGGACCTCTGTCTTCTAGAACCTGGTTTCTCCAGCAAAGCAATTATATGAAAACAAAGCAAAACAAAAATAAAAAGGAATGCATCTTTCAACAAATGATTTTGGAATAGCTCGCCATCCATGTGCAAAAAAATGAATCTAGATACAGACCTTACACCCTTCACAAAAATCAATTCAAAAGGAAGCACAGACCTAAATGCAAAATGCTAAGCTATAAAACTCCTAGAGGACAACACAGGAGAAAACCTAGATGACCTTGCGTTTGGCAATGACTTTTTAGATACGACACCAAGAGTGCAATCTGCGAGAAAGAAAGAACTGATAAAATGGACTTCTTTAAAATAGATGAGGTCAAGAGAATACAAAAAGAAGCCACAGACTGCAAGACATTATTTGCAAAAGATATATCTGACAAAGCACTCTTATCCAGAATATACAAAGAACTCTTAGAACTCAACAAAAAGAAAACACACAACCTCACGAAAAAACAGGGCAGAGTCCTTGATAGAGGACTTGATAGAGGCTTCACCAAAGGAGATGTATAGACAGCAAGTAAGTACATGAACACGTGCTCCATGTCATCAGGGAAATGCCAATTAAAACAACAACCAGATATCACCACACAGCTGCTGGAATGGCCAGATCCAGAACACTGACATCACCAAATCCGGGTGAGGGGAGCTCTCACTCATGGCTGGTGGGAATGTAAAATGGTATCAACACTTGGGAAGATGGTTTGGCAATTTCTTACAAAACGAAACATACTCCTGCCATTAGATTCCATAATAAAAAAATTTAAAAAAGAAAAACAGCCTGGGTGTGGTGATTCATGCCTATAATCCCAGTGCTTTGGGAGGCCAAGGCGGGAGGACCGTTTGAGGCCAGGAGCTTGAGATCAGCCTGGGAAACATAGCCAGACCCTATCTCTACAAAAAAAAAAAAAAAAAGCCAAGTGTGGTGGCATGCACCTGTAGTCTCAGCTATTTGGGAGGCTGAGGCAGAAGGATTGCCTGAACTGTAGAAGTCGAGGCTGAGGTGAACCGTGATCATGCCTCTGCACTCCAGCCTGGGCAACAGAGAGAAACCCTGTTCTCAAAAAACAAACAAGCCAAAAAAACCCCCAAAACCCACATAACCCATGAGTCCATTCAACTTACATAGAATAGAAATTTCCAAAATAATCTCCAGTTCTACAACTGGCTATTAAACAATTTTGATGAGTGGTTTTCAGAGGTCTTCTTAGTTTTAAATGATAGTAGACAGTTCTCAGGAAATCAAAGGCATGCAAAGATATTTAATTACAAGGACATTCATAATGTTTCTTTCTTTCTTTCTTTCTTTTTTTTTTTGAGTCAGAGTCTCACTCTGTCACCCAGGCCGGAGTGCAGTGGCTCGATCACGGCTCACCATAGCCTCAACCTCCTGGGCTCAGGCAATCTTCCTGCCTCTTTAGCAGCTGGGACTATAGGTGTACACCACCACGCCCCCCAGCAGAGATAGGTCTTTGTTGCCTAGTCTGGTCTTGAACTCCTGGACTCAAGCATCCCTCCTGTCTTGGCCTCCCAAAGTGCTGGGATTACAAGCCTGGACCACCGTGTCTGACCTTGATTATTTCTTAATATTAGCACAAATTTAGAAATAATCCAAATATCCAGCAATAAGGAATAGGTAACATAAATGATGTTATACTTACACAGTGGGTCACTGAATAATCGTGTGTCTATACAAAAATATTTATGAAAGAGGGTCACAACAGGCTTTTAAGCAAAGAGCAGATTAAGAAACAGCACACTGAGTTAAGAATCGAGTTTTCAGTCCTGGTGACACGTTAGAATCACTTGGGGAGCTTTTTCAAAATGCTGAGGTCGAGGTCTCACCCCGCCCAAGACATAGCCAAGAAGACGGAGGGTAGCAGGGAAGTCCAAGGAAGACAGGCTGAGGCGGGAGACCTCTGCTGTGGGCAGAGAGTCTGCCAATTTGGGGAGGACGAGAAGATGATTCTGCTCTCTCTCCCCATCGTGAAAAGATGGTTCTAGATGGTTAATTCCCTTTACAGCAAGGATCACCCTCCAGTAAACTGGAACGGGGAAGTCCCACCTGTAGGGTCACTGAAGTCCCTAGAAAGTGGGTCTGCAGAGATGTTATAATGGATCCCTGAATCCCTGAATGCCTTTGTGCCTCTAGAATTGTCTAGAGAGTGAATAAAATGCATAAACCTTAGGCCAGGCACAGTGGCTCTTGCCTATAATCCCAGCACTTTGGGAGGCTGAGCCGGGTGGATTGCTTGAGCCCAGGAATTTGAGACCAGCCTGGGCAACATAGTGAGACTTTGTCTCTAAAAAATAAAAATAAAAAGAATGCTGGGTGCAGTGACTCATGTCTGTATCCCAGCACTTTGGGAGGCAGAGGCAAGAGGACTGCCTGAGCTCAGGGGTTGGAGACCAGCCTGGGCAATGCGGCGAGAGCTCATCTCTACAATAAATCAAAAAATTAGCCAGGCATGGTGGTGCATGCCTGTGGTTTCAGCTACTTGGAAGGCTGAGGTGGAAGAACAGCCTGAGCCCCGCAGGTTGAGGCTGCAGCGGCTGTGAGTGCTGTTGCACTCCAGCCTGGGTGACAGTGAGACTCAGACCCGAAAACAAACAAACAAACAAGCAAAAACGTAGGTGTGGTGGGATGGGCCCACAGTCCCAGCTACAGAGGAGACTGAGGGAGGATCACCTGAGCCCAGGAGGTCGAGGCTGCAGTGAGCCATGATTGCGCCACTGCCGTCTAGCCTGGGTGACAGAGTGAGATCCTGACTCAAAAAAGTGTAAGTCTTTTTCGAATATAAGTAGATGACATTTTAATAAATACATACCAACTTAAAATGTGCTGAATTAATATAGCCTTTTGCTATTATAGAGTTTTCCAATTAATGAACAATAAAAGTACAGCTACCACATGACATATGGGCCTGAGATGCAGAGTCATAAGTACTCTATGTGAGCTCTCAGGATCTTTTTACAGCTGGCATATTAATTTTTTAGAAAAATCGATCACACCCAGGAATAAGCACGTTCTGGATTATCCGCTGAGATGTTCTGACTGTGTGATCTCAAGGCTACGTCTGCATCTGTGCTAGCAACACGTGACGGCTGCCCGAAGGAGCCAGCGGCTGGCGTTTCATGAGGCGTTTCTCAGACTGGGCCGGCGATGTGTTCTCTGAGAATCCTTGCACAAGTCTGGAGAGCCCGGCGCCCGCCTGGGCTCCCGGGTCTCATTTCGTGGGGCCGCAGAGACAGTCACGTGCCCGGTGACCACCAGGTGGCGCCGCAGGACACGGTTGCCACCTGGAGCCCGGGGAGGCCATTTCTCCAAGTGGCAGGAGTGCCCGCCCCTTCCAGCCTGGGTGCCAGCGCTTCGACAGCGATATCGCTCATAAAATAGAGAAGCAACACGGAAGGAATATTTATTTGTGAGGACGCGGTTGCATTTTCCCTCTGCATCCTGGAGCTCGGGGAGGAGAATGCAGGGAGGATTTCCTCCTGGTTTTGGGAGTGGAGGGTGGGGCGGGTGCTGGCCCAGGCGCCTGGGAGGGGTCTTGGCTGCTTCGATTCAGCTTCTCCAGCGACTTCCTCAGGGGACTGAGTTCCCGGGAGGCCAAGTTCCTTGGCATGGTCCCAGTTTCCCCATGGGGGATGGGGGGTAGCTCAGAACACTTCCCCCTCGCATGCCTCTCATGGTGAGTCACCCCAGGGGTCACGTCCTGCCCCAGCCCTGGGGCTGACCCCATGCCCGCTGGCCCAGACTCCTCTGCTGTCCACTCAGTGGTTGGGGGCCCGAGACGGGGGTTGGCAGTGGGGTGGTGGGGGATGCCAGCAGTGGCAACCAAGCCTTCCACCTCTCACCAACCTGCAGGCTTCCTCCCCTAACCCCTCCCTCCTCCCATTCCTCTGTTCTTCATTTCTTCTGCATTCCTTTCTCTTTTCCTCCTTGGAGACGGGCTTAACTCAATTCAAGGTAGCTCAGTTCCCCAGGTGTTTATTTTGCGTTTTCTGCCCCTCAGCCCATGTCTGGATGTGGAAACCCCTCCTCCCCGCAAGGCTTGGCCCTGCAGGCAGCACTGACCTCCCTGGGAGTGACACCAGCCCAGCCACAAGCCTCCCTAGCGCTCCCCACACCTTGCTTGGCCTCAGGCCGCCACAGAGTGAGTACCTGACAGTCACGCGGGGGTCGTGGGTCACGCCACACACCATGGAGGCCTGGGTGCCCTTGATGACGCTCTGGTCCTGGGGAGGCCTGGTGATGCGGGTCCGGGCTGGAAGACAGCGAGACGGTGGAGTCAGAAGGGCCGGGGGCTCCAGACCCCCAGGTGTGATGCAGGCATAGGGGGAGGGATGTCTGGGGTGACTCGGGCCCCAGGGCTGACTCTGGGCAGAGGCAGACCTGGAATGGGGACAGGTTTCCCCAGGACGGTGAAAAAGAGCAGCCAGTCCCCTGCACCTTAATTCCTGAAAACCGCATTCCTGGTGGGGCTCATTTAACAGTACTTGCATGAGTCCAAGTCACAGACAATCTCAGGGCGGTAGGGCCAGGCAGGGGTGACTGTCCCGCCAAGGGAGACATCGGGTCTTCTGATTCCCAGTCCAGGGCTCCACCCGCCAGGGCCCCCGGCTCAGCCCAGGTGGGTGTGTTTAGGGTGTGGGACCCAAGGTGGAAGCAGCTGGAGACGGTCCCTTGGAGCCAGGGTCCGGTTTACATACTTCCTGGAACCTGGCCACGCCCACTGGATGGCATCTGTCTGTGGTTGCCTTCTCGGCACAACAGAAGTCAGCTGAGTTGTGGTGACAGAGACCGTCTGGCCCACAAAACCCAAAATATTTATGATCTGGCCTGTGCTACAAAAGTCTGCCAATTTCTGCCCTAAAATATCTGAAGACGGCGCTCCCATATCCTGCACGTTCTCTGACTTGGTCAAGCATGGCAGAGCCGGCCCTCACGTGGCACCACTGGCAGAGGCTTCACTGCTGCGTCCCCGGCCTCTGAATTAGTTTGTCACTGTCCCTCTGATAGGAAGGGCCTTGACCAGGACAGACACACGGTGGGAAGAAGCTGGCGGTATGAGCGAGTGCTCCACAAGTGTCCTGGGTCCTCAGCACCTGTAGGGACGTGCAAGCACACATGCACACACACGCACAGACATGTAAAATCGTCCTGCTCTGTGCACTCACCCCAAACCACCAGGTCGGCAGAGGCCTCGTCGACGCCCCGCGAGTTGGTGGCCAGGCAGGTGTAGGTGCCCGCGTCGGAGATATGCGTAGGGCTGATGAGCAGGCTACCCGACTCCAGGGGCGTGAAGCGTGGTAGTTGCACGGAGCCGCTGGCCAGGATGCGCTCCCCTAGGGGCGACACGCGTGGGCTCAGCCTGAAGTCCATGGCATGCCTGCCCTCCCCAGTGGCCCCAGGGCAGGAGAGCCCTGCTCGGTCCTGAAAATGCTAAGGGGTGGGGGGCTGGGGTGGTGGCAGCGGGGCGAGGACAGGGACGAAGCCGGAGAGCCTCCGGATGGGCGATGGCTCAAGGGCGTGTGGTCACAGGGCTGCAGCCTCAGCCCGGCACGGGTACTCTCGCGCCTGCCCGCTGCCTGTCCTTCACCCGAGGGCAGCACACTAGCTCTTGATGGCGGGAGCGGCAGCCTGGCACGGCCCTGGAGGCGGCTGGCACCTGGGCCGGGGGGGGAGGGGGACGTGGCGGCGGCTCTGACAAGGTGACCACGGCATCACGCAGCGGGATGCTTCTGGGAGTCACCTTCAAGGGAGGGAAGAGAGGATGGGAGCAGAGGGAGGTAGGGGTGGGGATAGGGGAGTCCCTGCCGACAGCTCTAGTTGGGACAGGCCTCCTTCTGCAGGGGGACAGGGGGGGCCTGGTGCCTGGCCTGGGAGGGTCCTGGGCAGAGAGAGAAAAAGGGGTAGGGATAGGGGTGAGGGGGGGAGAGAGAGACAGAGAGAAAGAGAGACAGACAGAGAATACAACAGATATGAGGGGTAGACAGAGAAAAGGAGAGAGGGATATGGGGGGGGAGAGAGAGAGAGAGAACAGAGGGGATACAGAGAAAGAGGGACACCGGGTGGGGGGAGAGAGAGAGCAAGCCTGCGCATGCAAGAATGAGCTGGAGAGGGTGGGGGTGTCATGACTCTGTCTCTTTTAAAGACCGTCCCCCTCTCTATGCAGAGGGAAGCCTGTGTGTGAGTCAGGGGTCACGTGAGCCCACGTGTACACTGTCCAGGCACCATGAGCTCGTGGTGTGCTTGTCCCCAAGTCTGGGTGCACGTCTGAGTGTGCCTGCACTATTTCCACAGACGTTTTCTGAGCACCTACTGCGTGCCACACCCTGCTCTGGGCCCTGGCAGACAGCAGCAGACGACGCCAGGACCCCGGGCATGGTGGGAAGGCAAGCAGCGAACGAGACGACCGGGATATGAGGAGGTGGGAGGTGAGGCGGGGAAGGGGTGTGGGGGGCGAGGCCACGAGTCCTGGGGAGAAGGCCCGAGTGAGCAGGGCCTGCGGGTGTGCGGGAGCGACTGTGTGTGTGTGTGTGTGGACACGCAGACAGCGATGAAAGTCAGGGTGTGGGCTCAGAGGGGGCATGGACACACGCGGGGTGGAGGGATGAGGTCCGCGGCTTGGGCTCTGCTGGCCGCGCCGCCTGGAGCCCTCCGAGCAGCCATGGGAGGAGGATGGCCTTCTACCTCATGACAATGGCCACCACCAGCACAGTACGAGTGACCAGACGCCAACATCATGGCTTCCCCACTTCCCAGGACCAATCAGGCCCCTCCCACACATGCTCCCATCTAGCCTTGACATCACCCTGCGGTCTGTGGACACTGAGGCCTAGAGTCATAACGCATCCGAGGTCACAGGTCCTGGAAGAGGCAGAGCTGGGCCTTGAGCCCGGCAAGGTGGCACTGAGTGCGTGGAGTGATGTGAAAAATGCTCCCTTGGGGGGGTGCGGTGCACGGCCTTTGCAACCGTACCCGGGGAACCCAGCCTAGCGGGCTCCAGCACCTCGTTCTGCAGACTGTCCTGGGCTGTCGCGTGCCACACCCTCTGAAGGTCCAGCCCATCTACCTTTCTGCCATGTGATAGCCGGCCGCGGTGCTCCTGAGGTCTCACACGCCAGCACCACGGACATGCCATCGATCACCGTGCTGTCCAGTGGGCCCCTGGTGATGTTGGGAGCGATGCCTGCAAACAGACACAGTGGGGCCTCTTAGCCACACGCTGGGAGAAGCCCCCCTGCCAGGGTTCTCTGAGCCCCAAAGAGCCAGGTCCTCTTCCCCCCTGCTGCAGGCTGGGGCCCTCTGCAGGGAAGGGTGCAGGTGTCCTGACGGGGTCCCAATGCTGGGAAGAAGGCGGAGGGCCCATGAGGGCTCCCCTTGGCCCCTGCCCGGTGGAAGGGCCCGGGGACACTCATCCTCCCCGCTTCGATCCTCAGGACCCCAGAACAGTGTGCATCCCCTGTGACAGGCAGATGGGACTTGCCCCCGAACTGCCCATGAAACGAGGCTCTGGCTTCTTAAAAGATCACCCACAGTCTAAGACGCCCACCCGAGCGCGCCCTTCAGCCTGGCTGCGCTGGGCTCTTCAGATGTCGGCTGGCTTCCTGGTCCTGCTCCCCCAGGGAGGCTCTCGGGGAGGGACCGGGAGCAGAGAGAAACACCGACCAAATTCACCTGCACTTGGAAGCCAGAAGCAAGACAGCAGCCCCTGGGTGTCACCTCCGGGGCACACCCAGTCCCTCTGCCCATGGCTGCTGGGTCTGGGGCCTCTGTGGGCCTGGGCGGTGAACCCTGTGGGGCCCAAGGAGCGCCCTGCACACCCTGTGTGGCTGACGTGAAGACCACCAGCACGTATCCGATGGGCATGGCCGCCGGCAGTGTTGTCTCTGGTTGCTAACAGCAGAGACTCCAAGAGCGGAAAGGGGCTTAAGGGGGCGGCCCGAGAAGGAAGTACTGGTTCTCTCCTTCGAAAACATGAGCAGGTCCTCTGGCCTGGGATGGGGTCACTTCATTCCCGCCCGGAACCCAGGGACAGGTGAAATGGCAGAGCGGGAAACTGGTTTCACACCTCCCCTGGTTCTCAAAGAGCCGAAGAACCCATCCTAGGACACCGGGGCGAGCTTCCAGGGGCCGGGGACTTCCTCCGGGGCTCAGGACTCAGGACTGCAGGAGCTGCAGGCATCATCAGCTGGCGCCCTCAGGCTGCCGTGCCAGGGACAGTCTTGGGGACCCCGCCTCCACTGAGGGGCGTGCCATTGTCCTCCTGGGCTTGGAGGAAAGCTGTGTCCTGGGCTGGACAGGCGCAGGGGTGGGACAGGGAGGCCCCACTTACTGGTGACGGCCAGATAGGTGGAGGTCTGCACCTCGCCGGCGGCGTTTCGGGCGAAGCACTGGAACATGCCGGTGTCGTCGGGCACCAGGCCGCTGATCTGCAGGCCCCCATCGCCGCGCTGCCGGAAGCGGGCCAGCTTCTCCACCCCCACCAGGGCCGCATCCTTGTACCAGGTGATGGAGGGCGGGGGCACGCCTGGGGGGACACAGAACGCATCAGCCTCCTGCTGCCTCCTTTGCAGCCTTGCCTGGGAGGGGGCTCGGAGGCAGGGGAGGGCGTCCCTGGTGTGTCTTGGACTCTAGAACCTTCTCAGAGGTGCCGCTTTGGGGGGGGAGGCAGGGATTCTCAACGTCTTTGGGATACAGTAAAGATCCTGGTGTCTGTTTAGCAAGAACCATTGCTTATCCTTTACCGCAATATTAGGCAGAACTTTTTTGTGCTGTGGGATGGTTTCCCAAGACTACTTGACCATAGTGCCCTGTGTCAAAGAGTATGCAGAGGTGCAGAGGACGCCTGATCCCTGGGAGGCACCCGGTAACCTCCACCCATACCTGGTCTGCACATGGAGGCAAATGGGGGCTCCCCTGGACCCCCAGCCTGGCATTCTGTCCTTAGACATATTCCCCAGCCCTTCCTCCTCAGTCTCTCCGGGTGTCTGCTCAAAAGTACTTTCCAGTCCCGGCAGCATAGCAAGACCCCGTTTCTACATCAAAATATGAAGGAATTACCGTGGGTTCGAGACCTGCCTGGGCAACTCGGCGAGACCTCACCTCTACAATAAATCAAAAATCAGCCGGGCGTGGTAGCGCGCACCTATAGTTCCAGCTACTTGGAAGGCTGAGGCGGAAGGATCGCCGGAGCCCAGTGGGTCAAGGCTGCGGTGGCCGGGAGCGGCCACTGCAATCTAGTCTGGGCGATGGAGTGAAACTCCAACGCCAAAAAAAAAAAGAAGGAATTCACCGTGCATGGTAGCATGCACCTGTGGTCCCAGCTTCTCAGGAGGCTGAGGTAGGAAGACTGCCTGAGCCCAGGAGTTCCAGGCTGCAGTGCTCTGTGATTGTGCCACTACACTTCAGACTGGGTGACAAAGGGAGGCCGTCTCTCTCAAAAACAGTGACTTCCCCAGATAAGTTGGCCACACTGTCACAGGGAGCACCATGGGCTCCGCCCCTGAGCCCGCCCGCCTCCCTCCCTCCCCAGCTGTCTCCCGCCCTGGCAGCCTGTGATGCTGTATCTCATCCCCACTGCGACATCTCTGAGATCGGGATGTGTCTTATAATCGACAGCATGTCATAATTTAATTGGCAGCCTTTTTTCTTTCTTAGTGGTACATAAAATAATGACGCGTCTTACAACCCGTGGCGTTTCAGATGAGAAGAAATACGGTCCCTTTATTTGTTTATTGGCAGGCCCCTCTCCCTGCCGAGGATGCAAGTTCTGCACTAGCAGGGATTTGGCTATCGGGTTTCTTCTGTGCCCACCCACCCCTGGGGATAGTATCGGCACATAGGAAGCCAACAAAAAATATCTGTGGCCGGTTTGGACAGATCGCCGTGTTTCCCATGTGAGACTGGGGGGGAGGGGTGTCCTTACTCACGCCCCTCTGCCAAACCTCTCTCCTGAGAGCTACGTTTTGCCCTCTGCCCAAGGACCCCAGGGTGCTGATTCTTCCTTCTCTGTCATCGGGATTTCACCCTGACTGCAGCTGGCTGCTGGCTCAGCCTAAGCCAGGGGAGGGAAGGTGGGGACGGGAGAAGCAGAAATCCCTCCCTCTGGGGTTCTGACAAGGGGGGTTAAGGAGGAAGAGGGGACGGAGGAGATGGGGCAAAATGGCCCAGAAAACAGGACGAGCTTGTGAGACGCATCTCAGGCGAGACATGCCCAAGGCGCGCCGCTACTGACATTACGGTAATTCGGCATTGTCTGCAACTCTCAAATTATGGGCAATTTGGATCTGTCACCTGTCCTGAAATTACGGTAATTTGGGCTCATTTGTAACCCCCGAGTTATGGTCCCGTCAGGGGTTGATTTCCAGCCCGAGATGACGGCAATTTGGCCTGTTGGTCTCCTGGGGTGCCAGCGCACAGCCGGCCAGACTCTACTCAGCGATGTGCCCTTGAGAGAGGCGGGGCCTAGGAATATCTGGGCCGGAGGCCTCTCCCGCGGGCCTGGGGTCCTGGTCCCACTCCGTGCACGCAGCCGCCGTGTTACCTTTGGCCCGACAGGGGATGTCCACCACTTTCTCCATCTCTGCTGTGATGTGTCTCTCTGGCTCCTTGACGAACTGAGGCGGCTCTGAAGAGGGAATCAGAGCCGTCAGAGTCACGCTCCTGCGGATCCAGCCCCGGTCGGGGCCGGGGCCGGGGGGCTCAAGTGGGTTCCTCAGGGGAGCCCCAGGGGTCCGCCCCCTCACCCAGCACGGAGAGGTAGGCGCCCCGGACCACGGCAGGGACGCTGCTGCTGCGCAGAACGGCCTCGCACTCGTAGTAGCCGGCATCGCCCGCCATGGGGTTGGGGATGGTGAGCCGGCGGTTGTGGTCGCTGACGCCGCCTGACAGCACCACGCCGTCCTTCTTCCAGATGATGTGCAGCTTGATCAAGGGCCTGGGGCGGGGGGCAAAACCTTGTTCAGCCACAAGGGCTTCTGGAGGCAGGGAGGGGGTGGTGAGGAGGGTGGGCTTGGGCGGCCGGGCTGCCTGGGCCTGCCTGGGCCTGCCCACCCCCTGCCACTTTCTGGACGTGAGATCTCAGGCAGGTCCCTTCTTTGCTCTGGGCCTGGGTTTTCTCATCTGTAAAACAGGAACAACTAGTGCAAGCAATGCGCTTGGCCCGAGGCCCGGAGACGGGGTGATAGCTCAGGGTGCAGCAGCTCTAGGGAAGCAGAGAGCAGCCTGGCCTCACATTGCTCTCTTCCGATGCACCCGAGTGCTGTCTCCAACCAACCACCGACCAGTGACCCTGGGGGAGTCGAGGGTGAGGGGAAGCCACCAGGAGAAATGTGACGTACCCAAGGTTTGGAAAGGGGACACAGGCAGACAGACAACCCCCCAACTGCAAGAAACCAGGCCCCTTCTCCACCATCACTGATTCCTGCACTCCCAGACCCCGAGGCTTAGCAGGCCTGGGTCGTGCCCGGATGTCCCTGAGGACAGCGCTTTCCCGGGGGGATCCATACTGTCTCCACGGGGCCCTCGGGGGGGGGTCCCACAGAAAAGGAGCTCTTGATCGCATATATTGGGGGCACCCTGGCTTGAATGAAGGAGGGCATGTTCCCCACCGCGGGCCTCCTCAGGGCCTCCAGAGTGTCCAGTGACTCCGTGGGGGCCTTTCCCACACTTTGGAGAAACGTGGGATCTGAGGAGCATGCTTTTAGAAACGCTGTCCCAGGGACGTGCTCTCCAGGGATCTTCAACTCAGGGGGCCCTCGGGGTCACGGTCGAACTCCCCGCCCAGCACATCGGCTTAACTTGGTGGAGCACTTGCGGGGTGTCAGGGCAGGCGGTGCCCAGACCATTCCCAATGTATGCATGAGGAGCCTGAGGCCCAGAGCGTGGCAGTGAGCACAGGCCTCTGGGGTGGCCAGTTGCATTTGAATTCTATCCGCCAGCCGGATGATGTCAGGCAGGTTGCTTGCCCTCTGTGGGCTTGGGGTGGTGACACCCGTGCCACGGGGTGGCCGTGGGGTCGTATGGGAAGGCACTTAGCACAGTGTCCACATATAATGAGACTCAGGGCTTCTGCCACTGTTCCCCATGAGGGAGAAGTGAGGGCCGCACACGTCCAGGAAGGGGCCCCAGTGCCCTCTGCAGAGCCCACACCCTCAGCCACCATCGGAGTGGTCCCTGCACTGTGGCCCTCCTGCACGTCCTGCAAGTCAGTGGCTCTGCCTCAGAGGCACCCTGCTCCCCTCTGGGCTGCTCCATGTTTTGGAGGCCCCCTGGGGTCCTGGACGTCCCTGGCTGACCTCCCCATCCAGGGAATCATCCAGCATATGCTCTTCTTGAGCTGCAGAGAAAGAGCTGGCCCTGCCCGTGCATGGAAACCCTCCAACGGCAGCTGGCGAGTCCCCGGCCCCCTCCTCGGGAACCCTCGCATGACACAGCTCCAGTCACTCTCCTCGGAGCAGGAGAGATACGGAGAGGTGCCACCCACCTGGCGTTGGCCACACACTCCATGGTCACCTCTGAGGTCCCGGCCACCACACTGGTGTTCTTGGGAGGGATGATGATGGTGGGTGCGATGGGGTCTGCGGGCCCCCCTACATCTGGGGAGAGGTCAGAAGTTAGCTGGAGGCAGAGGCTGGAAATCCCATCCCTGTCTGGGCCGTGGGTGATGCCATGATAGACTTCTGTCCTCATGCAGTGGAGCAGGTGGTCACGGGGGCAGCCCCGGGGCTGACCCCAAGACTATCTGATTCCTCCTCTTCCTCTGCTGATGCGTCACCACACTGGTGTCCAGGAAAAGCCCACTGGAGACTTTCTTTTTTTTTGAGTCGGGGTCTCACTCTGTCACCCAGGCTGGAGAGCAGTGGCAGGATCACGGCTCATGGCAGCCTCGACCTGGGCTCAGGCGATCCTTCTGCCTCAGTCTCCTGAGTAGCTGGGACTACAGGTGTGCACCACCATGCTCTGCTACCTTTTTTTTTTTTTGGTACAGATTCACTATGTTGCCCAGGCTGGCCTCGAACCCCTGGCCTCAAGCAATCTGCCTGTCTTGGTCTCCCAGAGTGCTGGGATTACAAGTGTGAGCCACCGCGCCTGACCACCCACCTGAGACTGACGGCTTTCCTCACTCCTATAATGCCACCACGCCCTCCCTCCCTGTTCCATTCCCTTTGAAATCCTTCCCTCTGCCTGGGTTGACCTGGTCCCCCGTCCGCGTCCTCCACCAGAACTCTCTGTACTGGGTGGAATAATACTCCTCCAAATTCATGCCCACCCAGCAGCTGCAAACGTAAGCTTATTTGAAAATAAGGTCAATAAGGGGGGAGGTGGGAAGGAGGGACTCAGCTTCAGAAATTACCTATTTGGTACAGTGTCCACTATTGGGGAACGGGCCACCGGAGACCCAATCCCCACCACTACATGGCATGTCAGTGTGATGAGCTGCAATGTGTATTCCCTGAATCTAAAATAAAAATGGGGAAAAAACCCAAAAGAAAATAAGGATGTTGCAGATGTGATGAGTTAAGGTGAAGCCATGCTGAGGAGGTGGATTCTAGGTCCAGTACAACTGGGGTCCTTCTACGGAGAGGGACACTGAGACACAGAGGCAGGAAGGCCTTGTGAAGACAGAGGCCAAGAGTGGAATGAAACCAAGAAGCCAGCTGGGAGGCTGGGAGTGGCAGGAAGATCCTCCCCTAGAGGTTCCCTGGCCTTCAGACCTCTGGCCTCCAGAGCTGGGCTTACTGAGCAGCCCAGTTGGTGGTGGCCGCGGGAGCCTGATACAGCCCTGGAGGCAGGAGCCTCGTGGGTCTTTGCTGTGGACTGAACCGTGTGCCTCACCAATTCGTATGGTGAAGTCCTGACATCCAGTGAGACGGTGTTTGGAGGCCTGGCATTGGGGAAGTCAATGGAATGAGATGAGGCCACGCGAGTGGGTCCCTGTGATGGAGTTAGTGTCCTCACAAGAACCCAGAACGCCCAGCCTCTCTGCCACAGGAGAATACTGTGAGCAGGCAAGCCAGGAAGACAGCCCGGCCATGCTGGCGCCTGACTTTGGCCTTCCAGAGCTGTGAGGACACCAGTGTCTGCGGCTGAAGCCCCAGCCTGTGGTGCTTAGCTAGGCAGCCTGAGCTGATCCACAGTCTTGCTGACCACACCAAGACCGATGCCCGGCACACACAGAGCCTCGAACACATGTATGAAGTGAATGAATGAATGGAGCTGCTGCTCTCATCATGCAGCTCCCAGGGTCCCTGAGTGAAATCAACAAGCACTTCCCTCCAGTGGGTTTGTCCTTTGAGTTGGAGTCTGACTCTGTTGCCCGGGCTGGAGTGCAAGGCTGGCCAACAGAGTAGGACTCACTGTGGCCTCCACCTCTTGGGTTCAAGTGTTCCTCTTGTCTCAACCACCCAAAGTGCTGGGCTGCTGGGATTATAGGCATGAGCAACCACACCCGGCCCCACAAGTGGGTTTTATTGGGAAAAAAAAAGAAACACCTGAAACTCTTCTAATAGAGATGGTAGCATCTCTCTCTCTCTCTCTCTCTCTCTCTCTCTCTCTGTGTGTGTGTGTGTGTGTGTGTGTGTGTGCTGGGACCTCACTCTGTTGCCCAGGCTTGAGTGCAGTGGGACGATCACAGCTCATTGCAGCCTCTATCTACCTCCTGGGCTCAGATGATCCTTCTACCTCAGTCTCCCGAGTAGCTAGGACGATACAATGCCTGGCTATTTTTTTTTTTTTTTTGTAGAGATGAGGTCTGGCTATGTTGCCAGGCTGGTCTTGAACTCCTGGGCTCAAGCAATCCTCCCGCCTCAGCCTCCAAAGTGCTGGGATTGCAGATGTGAGCCACCGCATCCAGTTGGCATTTCCTCTTTTATTTTTTTGAATTCTTTAAGAAGTGGCCAGGTTTTTATCTCAGCGGGTCAGGGTAGGTCCAATATTGGCAGAGACTCCAGTATTCTCTGTACACCTGCTCCACAGCTTCTGAAAATACAGCCTCCGAGGATTTTTTTCTCTCCTGACAAATCTATCCAGTTGGCGCCTTTCCAGAGTGTTCTGGAGGTAGCAGGCCACGATGCCATGCAGGGCCCTGGGGTGACAGGGACAGGACATTCTTTATGGAGCCGGGGGAGGGCGCACGGTGGCCCCACTGCCCCTCTGGGCCACCCTGGTCAGCCTCGGGCAGGTTTCCCTACCTTGGCTCCAGACCTTGCTAGAAAAGGCCTGGGAAGAATGGAAATAAAATGTAAAAAATAAAGCAAAATGAAGGGGGAAAGAAAGGCAGCGTATAAAGCAAAATAATTGCAACAATATAAAAACCTCGTGTAGGTGCCATAAAGAGCGATCGGATTGAAAGCTGCTGATATGACTGAATCCATAAAAGTGTGCTCTAAGTTGTTTATTACATGCGGGGGCGCACAGGTATCATGGCCCAGATTAATGGGGCACAAGAAGCAGACAGACCGTTGGAGCCCGAGTCAGGGCACTGCGTGGCGCAGCCGGATAAAGGGAGGAGCCCCTGGGAAGGCGAGCGCCTGGTATGGGAACGCGAGGCCAGTGCGAGGGCTCAGGCTGCCCCTGGAGGGACACGGTGTGCACGCCCCAGCCTCGGCGGTGGCCTACAGATCCCGAGGGGGCCCGCCGAGGCCCGGTGGCGGGTGCGGGGGGCTAGGAAGGCCTGAGTTCAGGCATCCTCGTTACTTCCTTCCGTCTTCTCAGTGGCAAAATGGGTGTAAGAATTGTGACCTCTTAGGGTTATGTGAATTCAGCCCCCAGGTGGACACATCTTTCCTGGGTGATGCTTGGTACATGCCAGACTGTGCACCGGGCACAGAGATTCCCCACTGAGCAAGATGATCAGGTCTGCCCTCAGGGAGGGTGTGGTCTGGGAGGAAGTCAGATCAGTGACGGTGTGGACTGGGAGGGTGTGGACTGGGAGGGTGTGGGCGGTGTGGACTGGGAGGGTGTGGACTGGGAGGAAGTCAGATCAGTGACCAGTTTGGTAGCCCCCACCTGGTCTGGGGTGTGCCTGGCACCCAGTAGGCGCACAATAAATGAGTCTCCCCTCCTGTGATTGTCTGCCTATGCCCCACCCCCAGACCAACGGATGGACCCAGGGGTTGCTGGGAGGTGAGAGTCACAGACCTTGTGGGCAGGACGGAGGGAGAGAGCACGTATGTGGAGCCCTGCAGGACACCAGGCACAGCTTCAAGCACTTCTTGGGGCTGGGGTGGTGGGTGGCTTCACGGGAGATGGAGAAACTTGAAGGGGACTCAGAGAAGGGAGAGGAGGAAGGACATTTTGGAATGAGAGCACTGTGTGAACGGGGGTGTGAATGCAATGCCAGCTGGCCCTCATAGCACTAGGATAGGGGAGTGTATCCACAGAGCAGAGGTGACAGTCCTGGACATGCTGTCCCTTTCCCGGTCACTCCCCTTTGCCTTCCAGAGAAAGTGCTGCTTAGTTAACGGCACTTTTTCTGGCTGAGCCCAGATGTGTCCTCAGAATCTTTCCTAACACAGTGCAACCAATACACCAGAGTTGGCATGGGAGACGAAACCCACTTTCCACTGGGAGTGGTTAGATCAAGGCCAGATCCCTGAGAATTTTGAGCCTGCCACTGGGCTGGAAGTTGGCCCTGGGTGGGTGCAGTGGACAAGGAGGGGATCAGACGGGCAGACGAGATCAAGAGGGTGAGGAACCATCTCAGATAGAGGAAGACACAGGGTGGTGGCCGTTTGGAGACCGAATGCCTACAGATGGGGTCTCCTTTGGGGGAAAGGGGAGTCCGGGGGAACTGGCTTTCCAAAAGGGAGGCAAATTTTGATTTTGTCATGCCGTTTGAGACAGTGGTGGGATGTCCGAATGGAGATGTCCAGAGACGTGAGGCAGGGGCCCCATCGGGGACGGGGACCCACGGCTGTTTGTGGGGTCGCGCTAGGTGGAAGCAGAAGACTGGCGAGATCAGGGGAGCCAGGGGTTGAGAATTAGAAGGGGCCTGTTTACTTTGGTGGGGAGAAAGGAGTGGTGATGGCAGAGAGGACCTGGGGTGCAGGGATAAGTGGATGGCTCTGAAGTTGGAGGGGGGGGCGCCGGAGGCGGCGCCCGTGGCTCGTGGAAGCCCTGGGCATCGGGACTGGGGTGGTGAGGGGGAGGAGCTGACCAGGTTGGGAGAGGAGGTGCAACGAGATCGGCCGTCCTCCTGGTGTGGACGAGGGCTTAGCCCTACTCGGACCGAGCCCCAAGACGCCACGGGCAGGGGCTTTCGGGGCAGCCCTGCAGCCTGGGAAGCCTGGGACCCTTCCTGGCTTCACCAGTTCCTGGCGAGCCCCACTGAGTGGACAGGGCCCTCTCTGGGGCCCTGTCTCCTCAGCTTTCTTCCTGTGAGCGGTGGAGGGTGCTATCCTGACCACCTGCTGATGACGGCTGTGTAGCTGAGCTGGGTGAGCTCAGCGCAAGCCCAGACAGTGCCCAGCACGCAGGAGCTACTGGCGTGACGTGGAGGCAGGTGGGACAGTTGGGGTGGGAGGAGGATGTCAGAGACAGGCAGCAGGGACTCACCCTCAGCAGGACAGGCCCTGGGGACAGTACTCTGCTGGGAAGTGTTGTGCTATGTCGTCTCTTGCCCTCTCCGAGACTCCCCGGTGACCAGCCACGGTCAGGGCACAGCCTGACCAGGCTCAGGCACCAAACGCAAGGACATGTGTCTCCGGACAGAGGCTTAAGCAGGGACAGCCCTCTAAGCTGGAAGGGACGGCAGGTCCAGAAGACACAGTCTTCAGCCTGGGGAACGCTTCTCAATACCTAGCTCATGCCTGTAGGGGT
Organism: Carlito syrichta; assembly: GCF_000164805.1. NCBI lineage: Eukaryota > Metazoa > Chordata > Mammalia > Primates > Tarsiidae > Carlito > Carlito syrichta. Next base: position 219,827 of record NW_007246513.1, read on the forward strand.
CTCCAAGGACTCGCAGTCCCCACCAGCGCCTGCTGTGAGCGGGGACGGAGACCCGGGGCCTGGGAGAGGGTCACGCAGCCTGGAGTGGCTCAGCCGCTCCCTGCTATGGCTGGTCCTGGAGCAGATTTACCGAAGGTAAAGATCGCTCCAGTCCGAGTGGGATATTGGGGTGAGTGGGACCCCAAAGCTCAAGCTGTGAAAAGCCCAGGTGAGTCCAAGAAAGAGGATGGCGTCTTCCACGTGAGCTCCTGCCACGGGGGGCCTAGGGAGGGACGCTTTGCGTAACATCCACGACAAGGGACATCTCCCATGATCCATTCTCTGGAATCATCTCATTTAATCCTCAACTTTGCCAAAGGCATCGCTTTAACAGAAGGGGAAACTGAGGTTCAGGGCCCACGTGACTCCCCTGGGCCACAGGTCCCCTCTCCCGGGCAGGCTGCCAGGACGCTTCTTCAGCTCCCAGGAGCTGAGCCACCTAGGCTGTGACCCGAGCCACCCAACACAGGGCCGCTAGCCACATGTGCCTGTGTGAGCTCGTGAAATGTGGTGGGGACCCTTTGATTTAGTGTGATTTAATTTGAGCTAATTTACATTTAATTAAGAACGGATTCCCCAATTCAGTTATTAGAACACTTTTAAGTATGTGCGGAACAACTTGCGCGGACAACGCCACCCTTTCAGTTATAAATTTGATGAGATCTGAACACAGATCACGTATTTCGGATGAAAATTTAACATCCGGATTGAGGTCTCTTGTTAAGCTTAAGGATTTCAGAGACTCAGTCTGCAAACACACACACACACACACACACACACACACACACACACACACACACACAATGTAAGATATCCCGGGAATATTTTTTACATTGATTGTATGTTGACTGTATGGTTACGTTGGGTGAGAGAAAAATACATGAATAAAATTAAGGTCAACTGTTACTTTCAACTTCGTAAAAAATCGGGCTGGCGGAAAAATGTAAGTCCCTTATGAGGCCCACATTCGATTTCTACGGGACAGTGCAGCACTGATCCCAGGTGGGGTCACCACCGGTATGGCGTTTCCAGGAGCTGGGATAGTCAGGGTGACGTCACCAGGGCTACCCCAAGCTGCGGGCAACTCCCGGGCTCACCGAGCTCGCGCTCTGCTTCTCCACTTCTGAAGAGCACGGACTCCCATATAGAATCCCAGGAGGCCAGGGGCTCCCGGGGCTCAGGGGGAATGAAGGAAGAGGTGCTGGGGGCGGGGTGAGGCTCAGTGGGGGACTGAGGGGAGCTGGCACTAGTGGTGGGCAAAGCGGCAGTCGCTCCCCACAAATTGGCCGGCAGGCAGGCTGGGGATTTGTGTCAGGAAGAGGAGCAGGGTTTTGAAGTGCAGTCACTCGTGGGAAGAGAAATTAGCAAAAAATCAGCAGAATCTGCTCTCAATTCAGTACAAATCATCGCATGACAGCAGGAGCCAAGGGGCGATGGGGTGGGAGAAGCAGACAAGGGGGTGAGGGGGTGAGGACTGGGTGAACAGAGGGACCAGGGAGGCCCTGCCGGAGGGTGGAGGTGGTTTGAGATGGAGCAGAGAGAGAACAACGCCAGTCAGCCAGGAGCGCGGACCTGGATGCCGGAAGAGCCAAGAGGAAGGCCCCGACGTTGGGCCTCAGGGTAAACTGAGTCACCGAGGAAGATGTCTGCCTTTGACTAGAGCTATGATCGCCTCCCACATCTTCGACATTGCTTCTTACCAAATACTGGATTCCATGAGACCCCAGGAAATCTGATTACTGGAAAATATTTGAGGAAACACACCTCCCTCTGATGATTAAATTCTTTTTTCCTATAGAAACTGCAGCCCCAGGTCACGGCTGGGCCCGGCTGCTGGGACTTGACTGAGACCCGGGCCCAGGTCAATGGCAGCAGTTACACCCACCACCCTGACGGAATGAAACTCTTTCATTGAAAATAAAAATTTCAGTGAAACTCTTTCACCCTCCAGAATGAAACTCTCCTCCTTGCGTCCAGATTTCCTTCTAGGTGGACTGAAGCCTGGGTGGGAAAGGGATCCCTGGGATAATGAGAAGGGTCTGCTGGGGTGTGAAATCCCCAGGCATGTTCTGGCGCTCCTGGGCACCGACAGACAGAGGCCTGGAACAGAGGCAGGGGCAGGAAGCCTCAGGCTGGCGCGCACCCTCATCTGCTGACTGGTGGGTGTGTACCAGCGTGGCCATAGATGATAAATGAGACTTTCTTTGGAAGCAGGAGTTGTGCAGATGTGGAGGGATGTGAACATCTGTCTCCCTCTGCTCGTGCGGCAGCTCAGCTGCTGTGGGAAGCTCTGGTCTTGCCCCGTGTACCCTGGGATTCCCAGCCTTGGCCGCCTCCCGGGCCACCCGACCCCTCTTCTCTGAGCTGGGAAGGAGCATGACGGGAGGTGGCAGGGAGGACAACCCAGCATCTCATCCCTGCCAGGAAACCTGGCTTCAGTCTTGGTTGGACAAACGCTCCTTTGCCAAAGCACCCTTTTAAGGGAAGAGTCACTCTCTGAGGTGCATCTCACTGTGCAGTGACTTCTGGGGAGAGTTCGGCCTCTCTCTCCCAGGAGTTGGGGATGTCTGAGTAGGGGGAGATGGACCCTCGCAGGTGGGATCCTGGGCAGAAGGCCTGTGCTCTCATCAGTGGGGACCGCCTGGCTCCAAGGAGAGACAGTGCTTTGAACGTGCCAGCTGAGGAGAAGCAGTTAGTATGTTTCTTTAAAAACAAGCTTCCAGTCTCCCCATCACCCTGCGTGCTTTCTGGGCCTGACTCCCGAGAGGGTTGCAATCCATGCACTTTCTCGCTCTGCCCACCCCTTCCCTGGGCCCCCAGCGGCCCTGCATACAGTCGTGCTAAGCGTCCCCTCTCCCGACGCAGGACCTCAGATGTGTCGTGGGAACGGGGGTCCAGCCCTCAGCTCACCCTTGTCTGCCAGCATGCCCACCCAGCTGAGCCACCTCCTCTCTGCCATCCCTCGGCCTCCCGCCCCCTCCCCGGCCACTCCATCTTCCCAGTGACCCCCTGGAGCACCATTCCCAAGATTTAATGACCAGCTCCCCCGTCGGGCACAGGCCTTACTGCTCACTTACTCTCCACGGCGAGAGTGATGGGCTGGCTGGTCTTGTTATCCCCGTTCTTGTCATTAACAGCCTGCACGTAGTAGCGGCCCGCGTCAGGAGCCACCGTTGACAGGATGACAAGGGTGTTCTCCAGCGTGATGGCTCTGTGAAGAGGAGATGGATTCCTCTGACAGGGGCCCGAGGGGCTCTGAGCCCCTGGGGAGCAGGAGTGGGGACCGAGGCGGGCGGCCCGACGGTGCCTCCGGGTCCTCATCCTCCTGGAGCCCTTCCCACCCATCTGCCCGGCCACTTACTGCCCACACCCTGCCACGTTCAGTTAGCAGAGAATCCCAACACGGTGCTGGTGCTGTCAACCAGACCCAAGGATTGCACAGGAAGCTATCCCGCCCCCCACCCCCAGGCTAGGCAAGGGGCCTTCCATGCCCCCCTGGGAATTCTGGCTGTGTGTGGTTATCTCTGCTTCATGAGCGTCCAGACACGGAAGAAATGTTCACAGGACGAATGAGTGAATGACGATGAATGAGTGAATGGTCATGAGTTTAGAAGTGAGAAGGGGCACTCCGGAACGGGTGGCTTTGCCCTGCTCCTACATTTGTTTAGATGGATTTGAAGGCCACGGGCCTCCTGTAACAGACTTTTGGGGTCCTGTCTCCCCGCACTCCCCTCTCTGTGGATCTGTGTCCACCTCCCTGAAGCTCATCACCCGGCTAGGCTGGGTCAGAGGGGCACGGAGGCGGTGCCCCTGCCCTCTCCCCAGGGGCCCTGTCACACAGTCCCTCGGCTGGCCCGGCACCAGCAGGGAAAAAGGGCCTGTCCAAGTGGGAAGCTGGGAGCCCCATGGAAACGTGGGTGCCACGGAGCCAGGAGCACCGCCCACATGGCTCTGCCGGTCCCCTCCCTCCTCCCATTCTCCCGATGACAAACAAAACCATTAGTTTGTCAAGTCTATCTCCGGGTTTTAATGTGATGTGCCCGAGACAGCTGTTAAACATCCTTAATGTTAGTTTAACAAGGACAAATCCAGTTGAATTCTTTTCAAAATTTCCCATTAGGTGAATGTTGCAGAGTTTTAAACAGGCTCTCAAATAAACATCCTGCTAATGCCTCTCGGCCAGCTCTCCCAGGCTGGCTGTGCTGGGTTCTTCCCCCTCTCTTTCCTACTTTTGGGGCGTCACATGCTGAGATCCACACCATCCGTGTGGCTCTGGGGAGCAGGAAGGCAAGTCCTTGCCCCAGCTCCTGGGTGCCCTAATGATAAGCCCAATTTTTCTTCTGGAGTGATCTTTGAACCTACAGCTAACAAGGTGATAGGAGGTGAGCCAGAGTCAGGCTCAAATATATATATATATTTACATATATATGCACACACACACACACACATTTGAGTCAAGGTCTCACTCTGTCACCTAGGCTGAGTGCAGTAGCACAATCATGGTGAACCTTAGACTTGACTTCCTGCGCTCAGGTAATCCTCTTGCTTCAGCCTCCTGAGTAGCTGGAATTACAAGTACATGACCCCACACCCAGCTATTTTTTTTAAATTTTAATTTTCTTGTAGAGATAAGGTCTTGCTATGTTGCCCAGGTTGGTCCTGCACTCCTGGGCTCAAGCCATCCTCCCACCTTGGCCTCCCAAAGTGCTGCAATTATAGGCATGAAGGCTGGCTGCAGGACTGAGGAACCTTCTGGACAGCCACACCCTAGACCACGCAGGCCAGCTCTCCAGCCCTACCACTGTCATGGCTCCCATGGGAACAGAGTCGCCGAAGCCTCTGGAGGCCCTGGACGGGCCTGGCCCATCTTCCAGTTCACTGGCTTGTCCTGGGACCCTTTTGGCCTCTAGAAGGTCCCACCTCCAGTGTCTCCTCTCCTTGACTAGAAAGGCTCCTCCCCCATCCCCCATTCTCTTCTTGACCATGACTGAGCCTTCTAAGTCAGTGGTTCCCAACCAGGGGTGACTTTGACAATGTCTGGACAATCTTTGGTTGCCCCGCTGTGGAGGTGTTACTGGAAACCAGTGGAAGGGGCCGAGGATGCTGGTGAGAAAGTGTCCCCCAGGGGACAGGAGGCCCCACAGGGAAGAATGGTCAGCCCGAGAGCACCATGGATGAGACAGCTCGTCCCAGGTCGGGTGGCATGTCAAGCTGGCAGGAATGGTCTGTTGCCCACCCCAGTTTCAGGCTCTTCTTCTATGAAGACCACACTGCTGGGAAACCAGGGGTGCACATCTCAGCTCCACTCGATGCCGATGGGGCAGGGAGGCTGAGCTAGTGGGAGGTGGTGGAAGGATGTGTCTGCGCCTGCATCTCAGCTTGGACCTGAAGAATTTCCTGCAGGTACTCACGTCCCCTCTCACCTTGTCTCCGTTGGAGCAGGGCAGCTTGGAAGGCCTGTGTGGCTGGTGGCAGAGCTCCTGTCTGCCGGGCCCTGAGTGACCTTGTGGAGGAGGAAGGGCTTTAGCCCCCTTCTACGGTGTGAAGTCCCTGAGATTTGAGGACCTCTCTGCCGTGGCAGCCAGCATGGGCTTAACTAGCAGCTGGAGGGAAGCAACCTGGACTGGACACCAGAGGACCTGGGCTCGCATTCCAAACATGGCTTGAGACAGGAGGCAGAGAGGCCTCCAGAGACCCCCAGCCCAGCTCACAACCCTGCGAACGATGACTGCCTCCCCCCACAAGACAGAGAGTCATGGAAGGCGCTGGGCCTCACTTCCCAAGCTGTTCCTGGCACCCAGGAGGGCCTCCAGATTGCTGTGCCCCGATGCATGCCACACAGAAAGACGCTGGAGAAGCACTCCTGGGGCATGGAGAGCAAAGTTCGACTCGCAGCCACGTCCCCTGGTTTCCATTTCCTAGGCCGTGGCTGCTGTTCTGATGGGCCCGGGCCTGTCCCCTTCATTCGCTCACCGCTCCCAAGAAGCCTGCCCCTCCGACCTGGCTCCGTGGAGGCCCTCTTGATAATTTTATTGTGAATAAACTAAATCATCCTAGAAGGCGTCTAGGGCCCCCAGCAGGCCAGTCTATGAGGAATCTTGTCTCCTTTTCAACAGCGAGCACCAGGGTGCAGGTGAGTTGTTGCTGATCCCTGCTCTGGCCCGGAGTGGGACTGGCCCTCTGCAGACAGCGGCTTCTTCTCACCCTGCACACCCTCTGGGGACGGTACTCATCAGATACGGTCTCTGACACGCAGACACCAGGGAATTTGCTTCCAGAAACCTTTTCATGCGGTCATGAATATGCATCCACGGTAATTGTCAGGATAAAACCACTACAGTGGTAGGAGTGTTTATGGTGGGCAGGGAGTGGAGCTGTATGTGACCAGGAAGGGTGTGCACACGTGTGTTGGCCAGGGGTGTTCTGTCCTGGTGCGGGAGGGTGTTGGGAATGAAAAGAGGGTGAGGACAGAGGATGAGAATGAGAAAAGCGGTGGAAAGGTGTCAGCAAAGGGATGGTAGGAGCAGCAGCAATTTGGTAGATTCGTGCCAAGATGCCCCCTCCTGCAGCCATGGCAGACATTGCTAATGGATCACTGATGTTCATTCCCACGAGTCCGAATGAGGCCTCATAATCTTTCTCGACTCAGTGTTCCAGGCAGCCACGGCCAACTGACTGGCTTGCAATAGGGACTGTGAGATAATAAACTCAGAAAAGGAATGGGGATGGGACTGGACTCATCCACCTGTCCCAGCACCTGAGAGGTAGTGCATTCTCCATCTACAGCCTAACTTCCACACCTGTGTTCAGGGTGAACCATTCTCTGCTGTTTTGTTTGTTTGTTTGTTTGTTTTTTGAGTGGGAGTCTCACACTCTTGCCCAGGCTAGAGTGCAGTGGCTCGCTCACGGCCACCCCAGTGTCAACCTGCTGGGCTCTGGCGATCCTTCTGCCTCAGCCTTCCAAGTAGCTGGAATGACAGGTGTGAGCTATCATACCCAGCTACTTAAAAAAAAAAAAATTTATTGTAGAGATGAGGTCTTGCCAAGTTGCCTGAGCTGGTCTCAAACCCATGGGCTCAGGCAATCCACTTGCCTCGGCCTCCCAAAGTGCTGGGATGACAGGCTGAGCCACTGAATCCGGCCTCTCTTCTGGTTTTACTGAATCTGAGTTCAGTATGGGGCATGCTTTGACTCACACAGCATGAGTCCATCTGTTAACGTGGGCACCACTCCAATGCTTCACCTTGCCCTGTAGTCGCATCCTTTGCTACGGGACTGCTGGTCTTCTCACTCAAGGACCAGTGTCTGTCTCCCTGCCTCTTGATTCTAAATTCCACCATGTCCTTGTCTTGGTCAATGGGATGTTGGCAGAAGCTTGAAAAGTGTATGTATTTGCTTCTTCTCCCATGACTCTGCAGTGGGCAGGAGGACATGCTAGGGCTAGCTGGAGGGAGGATGAGGTATGTGGAGCAGAACTGAGGCAACCCAGATATCCAGCATGAGGCCAGTCTAGATCTGCCAATTGCCAGCTGCCCCCAGACAAGGAAGAGAGCCCAGCCAAGACCAGAAGAACCACTCAGCTAAGCCCGGCCTAAATCACCAACCTGTAGAATCACAAAAAAACCCAAAATGTATATTCCTATAAGCCATTGAGATGTTTTGTTATGCAGCATTATTGTGACTGTGGCTAACTGATATATGCTAGGGTGGTGGTTCTCAATTCTGGGGGCTCATTAGAATCACCTGGGGGGTTTTACAAATCTGGATGCCCAAATTCCATCTCTTTCAATCAAATCAGACCGCCTTAGGAAAGAACCTAAGGATCAGAATATTTCGAAATTCCCAAATGTTTCAGCAGGTAGCCAAACTGACCGCCGCTGTCCCAGGACTCATTCCCCACAAGGGCAATCCCCTCAACATGTCTGCGTGCATGTTCTCAGTTGTTTTCCATGTAAGACAAGAACATGTACAGTTCTGGAGTGGGCAGGGCTGATGCCAGCTCACTGCTTACCCCCTGTGTGAATCTGACAAAGTAGTTAAACTTTGGGGAGCCTCACTTTATTGTCTGTGAAACGGGGAGAAAAGCAGTCCGCTCACAGGGGGTTGCTATGAGGATCGTTCATTCACAACTGTTTTCCAGCAGGCACTCTGGGGACAGGAAGGAGAGTGGCAGTGACAGCATCTCCCTCCTGCACGTGTGCTGTGTGCTTAGCTCGGTCCCCGTTCACAGCAGCCACGTGGTCAATGGCAGCCACTGGTATCAGGGGGATATGATGATGCTCTTTTCACTGGACCTCCTGTGAGGTCAGAAGTGCCCATCTGCTCCTCCACTCTGAAGCGTCCAGGACAGGCTCCATCCCGTCTACATGGCAGTCTGAGTGGCCTTCTGGGAGCAGGGGAGAGCTGCAGTCCGGAAGAGGGAAGGGCTGGCTCCAGGCCCTGAGGGGGATCAGGAGGGAGGGGAGGGTGGGTGTGCCCTGGGAGGAAATGCCTTGCTCCTTGCCTTCTGCTGAGGTGTGGGGTGTTGGCTCTGCAGCTCCTGCCCACAGGCCAGGCTGCTTCAGCCAACCCCTGGGGGCGCACAGAGGGGCCCTTGTGAACACTGAAAGGGCCCTGTGTTTCTCTCCACTGGCCTCCCCTGGCCACACCTCTGCTCACAGCCAAGACACACACAGCCCCCCCGCACACCACTGGACCCCTGGCCAAGGGACACGCCCGGGGCCGCCTGGCTACCCAGGAGACGCCAGCCCCTCCGATGTCCCCGAGCGCTGCTGGCCTGTCTCCTGGGCCCGTAACCATGGAGACAGCGCCTCTGTATGTGTCTGTTTGGGTTTCTGAAGTGCTCTGGGAGGCAGATTTATTCCCCAGCTGGCCGTGGAGGCAATGCCCTGGGATTCCCCAGGAAGAGCCCCAAGTGTGGGCTTCATGGTCCCAAGTCCTCGCACCACAGCCCAAGGAAGCCCCTCATAAATCAGCTTCTGTCTCCACCCTGGGGGGTCCCCTGTCTGGCTGTGTCCCGCAGGAGCTAGGAGGGGTTCTGCAGAAAGGGCCCTCCTCGGGGAACTTAATCTGGCCCCAAGCCTCCTCCCCCAGGGCAGGCCCCTCCTCTCCCCCAGGGCAGGCACTCACATGCGGCTACTGGGCGGGATCTTGCGGCCGTCCCGGAACCAGGTCACCTGTGGCCGGGGGAAGCTGGAGATGCGTGGGGCGCGGATGACGGCGGCTTCACCGTGGGAGACGCTCTGGCGCTTGTCGCCCTCCTCGAAGCTCCCCATGTCTGCAAGGGAGAGCGCCAGGGAGGTCAGGGCCCGGAGGTCAGCCTCAGGGACCGCCTGGCTCCCGGAGAATCTGGGAAGGCAAGATGACGTGGGAAGGGGCCATCTCGCTGGGACCACCCTGAGTCCCCCACGCTGCGCAGTCCCCTGGCCCACCACTAGGGTGTGCCCTGCTTTATGCTTCTGTAGCCATATATTCTTGAATCAATGGATTCTTCCAACAACCGTGAGAGGTGGGTCATTATTTCACACATTTTACAACCCCGTAACAGCTCCAATGGGCTCAGAGAGGTGAATTAACTTGTCCAAGGACACATCGTCAGGATTTGAACTCAGGCCTGACTGAAGTCCGGAGTCGGGCCGAGCTGTTTCTCCTTCCCTGCCCTTAGGGCGCTGCTCTGGGCATGACGGGGGTTTCGGTGTGAGGTGAAGGGTGAGTTTTGGGGCTCGATTTCCAAGCCCTCCTGGGGAGGGGTGGTCAGGCATGCTGAGAGAGCTGGGTGGTGGAAGCTTGCTCATACACGGGTGTGGAGAGGATTTCCTCCGTGCCTTGGGTGTGTGAGGCTGTGTGTGTGTGTGTGTGTGTGTGTGTGTGTGTGTGTGTGACATAAACACCATATTGCTCTTTTTAACATGTCTTCCTCTTGGCAGACAAGGAGGGGAGCATTTATCCTGGCTCTGGTGCTCCACTGGCCAGGAGGGAAGCAGAAGTAACACAGGTGGGAGCCTTCAGCTTACTCCCTGCCCTCTGGGGTAGGGTGAATGGGCCGCGGTGGGGGAGGGTGGGGAACTGATGCCAGCAGCGGTGGCCCGGAGATGGGGGCGGGAAGGGGTCCGCATGCTTCTATCACACCCCTGAAAATCAGCACATCCTGCCGCTCCAAATGTGTCCCTGGGCAGGAGTAGGGGCACCACTGGGGTACCTGTCGGAAATGCAGAGTCCCAGGTCTCACCCCAGGCTTGCTGGATCAGAAACAGCTGGGAAGCATTGCCTGTCCCAGATTTGGCCAGAACCACCTGCAGAGTTGAAAAATGCTGACAGAGACTGGTTTCGTGGGTGTGAGGTATGGGGTGTGGGAGGTGGGGTGTGGGCTGGGGTACATGCTTACCACCCCACCCTCTAACCCATCACTAGGATTTGCCGGGGCCCGGTCACGGAATTCCTGTCGGTGCTAAGGTTTCAGGCCACTGACTTGCAGGCCTCAGTCTCCCCACTGCCCGCTCCCGCAACCAAGAGAAGCCATATCCCAAACCATCTCGCTTCTTCCTACCCCGTGGGTGGTTACTACTCAAGTCCACTAAGACCCCTGTCTCTTATTCTTCCTTTCACCAAGAGTCCCCCTGCCTGGCGGCACCTCAGCATCCCTCGAGGAGCCTTGAATATTCCCAGAGGCGAGGCTCTTTTGTGGTGTGTGGGATGGACCTTAGTATTTCTTTTTTAATTGAATCGGAGTCTCACTCATGCAGTGGCACAGACTCATGGTAGCTGCAAACACCTGGGCTCAGGCTATCCTCCCACCTCAGCTGCCCGAGTCGCTGGGACTACAGGCATGTGCCACCACGCCTGGCTGATTTTTAAAATTTTTTTATAGAGACGATGTCACGCTCTGTTGCCCAGGCTGGCCTCAAACTCCTGGGCTCAAGTGATCCTCCCACCTCAGCCTCCCAAATCCTGGCATTACAGGTGTGAGCCACCGAGCCAGGCCCAGACCACAGTATTTCTAAAGCTTCTCAGGCAGCTCTGAAATGAGCCATGACGGAGGGTCGCACTCCTGCTAAGGACAGCCCGTGGTAGTTCTCACACTTGGGTGGGTCTCCGAATTCCCTGGGACTTGACAAACCCACAAAGGTGCTCCCAACCCACCCTCTCCACCCAGGGTTCAGAAAGGGCCTGCTTCGACGCCCCTGGCTCTCTGAGTCCCTGATTCACTCTTTTGGCTCTCGAATTCTGCCGCACAGCACAGTGTGAGACCCGCTGCTATACACACTCATTTTCCAAAGCCCTGGGAGCGACTCTGTTTCCGGCCATGCTGGTCCCCCGGCGGGCTCACTTGGCCTCGTGGTTTGACCGCAATCTCCCTGCTAATGATTCTCGTGTCTCCTGCTCTGACTCTGCCCTGAGCTCTGGATCCCATTTCCAACAGGCCGACCCTCGGTCACCTCCTTGCTCCTGGGTCCTGCTAACGGCTCTCCCTGCACCTGTCACCTAAGCTCAAACCTGTGGAGTCTCTGGTGGTGGTCCTCCTCCTCCCCCCGGCAAAGTCCTTCAGCTGGTCCTCTGGAATATCACTGTCACTTATCAAGGCCCCTCTGGTCCCTCCAGCCTTGCCAATAGCCAGTGAGCCCCTTACTCCATCTTCACGGGAAACGTCTGGCGTGTCTCCGACATCCGGCTCCCCTCACGTCCATCTTCCACACTGTTGTCGATAGTTTTTCCTGACTTGCCTGGAGCCTTTGGCATCCCCTCATTGGCCCAGGAGATTGTCAATCCCCTTGCCTGGACTTAAGGTCCCGCCGTCATCTGCCCCCAACCAACCTTTCTTGCCTTTGTGTCCACACCATGCCCTGTCACTTTAAATTATACCCACCCCAGAATAAGAATCAGATCCCCCGAAGATTCTTAAATATCCCCAGAGGTGAGAATCGTTTAGGGTTTGTGGGGCCTGGACCTCTCTCTTTCCTGCCTGTATTTTGGCCGAGTCCCTACCAGGGCAAACCACAGTTTACCAAGGCACCATGATTCTACAGCATCCTGGAAGGATGTAATTACTTACGTGTTTCAAAAAATCAAATCTGCTGGGCGCTATGGCTCACGCCTATAATCCCAGTACTTTGGGAGGCCAAGATAGGAGGATCACCTGAGCCCAGAAGTTCGAGACCAGCCTGGGGCAATGTGGCAAGACCTTATATCTAGTCTCTACAGAAATATCAGAAACTTAGCCAGGTGTGGTGGCCCGTACCTGTAGCTCTAGCTACTTGGGAGGCTAAGGCGGAAGGACTGCCTGAACCCAGGAGGTCGAGGCTGCAGTGAGCCATGATCCTGCCACTGCATGCCAGCCTGGGCAATGGTGAGATCTCGACTCAATAAAAAAAATAAAATAAAATCCACTGTCGGCATCCTCATTCTAAACTTGGTAAGGCGGTTTGTGTAATGAGAGTAGCTTCGGAGTCTTTCAGGCCTGAGTTCAGATCCCAGCTCTGTTACTTATTAGTGACTGTGATGTTGGACAAAACTTCTGGCCTTACTGAGTCTTAATTTCCTCTCCTGTAAAATGGAGCTAAGACGAGTACCTCCCTCATAGGTTGCACTGGGGATGACATGAGATAATGTGTGTCAGGCTGCATCTCACCAAGGATGTCGGCATCCATATTCCGCTGCCACCCACCTGTTCTTCTTATAGTGTGATTGGCACTCCTCGCCGAGAGGTGGGACCTAAAGCCCTCCCCTTGAATCTGGTGACTTACTCTACCAACAGAACTCACAGGAAATGGCTGGATTCGGTGACTCAGCCTGTCATCCCAGCACTTTGGGAGGCCAAGGTGAGTGGATTGCCTGAGCCCGCGGGTTCGAGACCAGCCCGGGCAACTTGGTGAAACCTTGTTTTTACAATAAATGGAAAAAAAAAAAAAAAAAAAAAAAGCCAGGCATGCTAGTGCATCTGTAGTTCTGGCTACTTGGAAGGCCGAGGCAGAAGGATCGCCTGAGCCCAGCAGGTTGACGCTGGGGTGGCTGTGAGTTTGCCACTGCACTCCAGCCTGGGCTATGGAGTGAGACTCCAACTCAAAAAAAAAAAAAAAGAACTCACGGGAAGTGATGCCATACGACTTCTGAGGCCGCTGTCATCCAAAGGATACAGCTTCCACTGGCTTTCCCTCTCCAGACACACCCCATTAGAATCCCACAACTATGCTGTGAGGAGGCTCAATCTAGCCCGAGACATGGGAAGGATCCACACCGAGGGGAATTGACATCCCTAGATGACAGCCAGCGTCAACACCAGCCATGCGAATGAACACATGGGCCCGCAGATGACTCCAGCCCCAGCCGCCTTCGTGTCTTCCAGCCGAGGCCTCAGTCATCACAGAGTGGAGGAGGCTGAATGTACAGAGAAGGCTGCCTCTGTGGGGGTCTGTCCAGATCCCAGAATCTGAAAGCGTTGCTGTACACCGTTATGTTTTGGGGTACTTTGTTTCACAGTCATAGAAACTGGAAGGGTACATAAAAGTGCTAAGCAATTCTAACAAATATTTATACTATTAAAATATTAGAATCTGATACATTTTCCACAGTTTAGTTTAAACATCACCTCCTCCACCAAGATTACCCCAAACCATCCAAATAAACCAGACTTATTGAGCACTTACTCTACGCCGAGTTTTTTCTAGGTGGGCTCCCCACACATTGTCTCATTTAATCCTCACAATAACGTGACAGGCTCAATTTAAATAAATATACATTTTTAGTTGTTTATTAATTTCTATCACTTGGCTCGGTCAATAAAAAATCACATCAATGAATCACATTGATTTCAGCTGTTGAAATAATTGTATCTATTTAAAAAACTTTTCGCAGAACTCAGAAGATATATTTGAACAATTTCAAGCCATTTTATGGTAATAGTGTGTCTTTCTCCTCTCTCTGGTTTTATGAGCTCCATTTGGTCGGTGAGGAAATGAAGGCTCGTGGAGACAGAGGGCCTTATTCAGCACCAAGCAGCCAGGGCTGGGCCAGCCAGGGCCATACCAGCCCGTCCTGCTCATCCCTCCCTGGCTCTGCCATGACTCACAGCCTGCAGGAATGCTCAGCAGGCACCGTCTTTGTCTCCTCCCATAGATGGTAAACCTTGGGAGGCTGCTATATTCAAAAGCAAAGCCCTGCAAGACACGCAGCCCCACACTCTGCACTCAGCCGCGTCTCTCTGGATCCACCCAACGCCAGCATCCACCCGCTCCTCTTCGAGCCCCCCATGGGCCAGGTGGGCTCTGTGGTGGGCACTGAAGGGAGGCCCGGTCCCTGCTCCTGGGGCTTCCGGTCTGGTCAGGCAGACAGGCATCAGCCAACCAACCCACGTGCAAATGTTCAGTGACGTGCTGTGACAACTGTTGGAGAGGAAGGAACAGGGTTCACGAGAGACAGTCGCGGGAGGATCTACTTTAGAGTGGGAGGTGGGCGAGGCTTCTTTTCAGCTGAGACATAAATAAGGAGTAGGTGTTAGCCGGGGTGTGTGTGAGTGTGTATGTGTGTGTGTGGGAGTGTTATGATCCGAAGGGAAGGCTGTGAGGGAAGCGGGGAGGTGGGAAAGCACGGGCTGGCAGAGGAAATGCGGGCAGGCCCGGGGGCGGGGTTGTGGGCTGGTTCAGCGGACGGGCGTCTGGACGGATGGATAGAGGAATGGACGTATGCGCGGGTGGGCAGACTGAAGGCTGTGCGGGTGAATGGACGGAGAGTTGCATGGGGGGCTGGATGCAGGGATGGACAACGGGAGGAACGAGCGATGGGCTGACGAATGGAGGGCGGGATGGAGGGCAGGATCGATGGACGGGTGGGGGCCGGAAAGGACATGGGGAAGGAGGGGGGACGGAAAGGACATGGGGGAAAGGGATGGGGAGGATGAAGGGATGGAGGGGAAGAAGGCTAGGGGAGTGAGTGGGGGGATGGAGGGATGGAGGAGGAAGGGATGGATGGATGGGTGGGTGGATTGGTGGCTGGGAGAACAGAAGGCCATACAGGTCAATGGGCGGGTGGTCGATGGGTGGACGGATGCAGGGACGGACAGCTGGATGAATGGAAAGACGGATGGAGGGATGAAGGAAGAAATGGAGGGGTAGACACATGGAGGTATGGACGGATGGAGGAATGGAAAGGAGGGGACAGACGGGAGGAGGAAGGGATAGAGGGACGGCAGAGGCAGGCACGGTGGATGGAGAAAAGAATGGTTGCGTGTTTATATGTATGTTTGTACAGCACGATGGATAGCTGTTTGTACATATGTATGTATGTATGTTTGCTTGTTTTTTTTTTTTGAGTCGGAGTCTCACTCCGTCGCCCAGACTGGAGGGCAGCGGCCGCTCC
>NW_007246513.1:235341-244884 GCF_000164805.1 Carlito syrichta
GCCCGGTTGATTTTTTGATTTATTGTAGAGATGAGGTCTCGCCAAGTTGCCCAGGCGGGTCTCGAACGCACAGGCTCGGGCAGTGTATGTATGTTTGTATGCATGTGTGTATGTGTGTATGGTTGTATGTGTTTGTATGGTGGGATGGACGGTTGTATGCGTGTTTGTGTAGTGGGATGGATGGCTGTATGTAGGCAAGTGTGTTTGCAGGCATGCATGTGTGTGTTTGTATGACTGTGTGTATGCTCATATGGTGGGATGGATGGTTGTATGTATGTATGTGTGTGTGTGTGTGTTTGCATGGTGGGACGGATGGCTGCGCGCATGCATGTTTGCATGCACGTGTGCATATACTTGTGTGGTGGGACGGTGGAGGCAGGGAGGGCACACCTGGCCCTGGTCCAGGTCTTACAGCGGCCCTCCCCTCCGCTCCCCATCCCTCAATCTCCCGCCTCGCCGTCCTCCGGCAGCTCCGTTCTGCTTTGTCTGGTCACTTCCTGGGTCTTCCCAAGAGCCCCTCGTCTAGCAGGCCACACAAGTCTGCCTCTCTGCACACATATGCCTGCACGTGTGCCCCATCCACACCACCGTGTGTGCCCCGGGCCACAGCAGCGAGAGGCTGGCGAGGGGCTTGGTTCAGCCAGATGGCAAGAAGATCAGGTGGCAGGGAGGGGCCCTGGCGACAGAGGCTGGGAGCCCAGGATCCCCTGGGGAAACTCATTCACAGGAAGGCAGCGCCATCAGGGCTTGCCAAGCACACTCCCCGAGGTCATGCTCGCTAACACTCGGTGTTCTGCCCTGCGGGGCTGATCCCACGCCCAACAAATTCCCCCGAGAGCAAAGAAGTGTGGCCCGGGGCACAGCTGGAGGTGGCCTAAAAATTATTCCTGATGTCTTTGTTACATCCTAAAAGGCCTTGTAAAATATGCATTCTACTTCAGAATACACTGGTCGCTTTTATGTATTTATTTTTAAAACATTTTAAAATCATGAGATATGTCATGCATACAAAAGAGCGAATACAATTATGCGTATGGTTTAAAGAAGCAGCATAAAATAAACACTCCGGCACCTACTTGCAGCTCAAGGATGACACTAACAGCACCTGGCCCCCTCCCCATCCCACCCTCACCCTCCAGGGGTCTTTTCTCAGGGTGGTCTCTTTACAGAGAGATGCATCCTTAAACAATGTGTGGTCAATCTCACCTGTTTTAGAGCCCTCTGTACCTAGGACTACTCTGTGTGTCAGCTCGTATGAATTGCTTTTCTGTGCAACAGTATTTTTTGGTCCACTCAGGTCCTTGCCCCTCACTCAGTCATCTTCGGGGCCGCGTGGAATTCCATGGGCTGCATGTTTGATTTGTGGTCATGCCTCACTATCCTGCCAAGAACAGCCTCTCCCTCCAACCAGATCACGCCATGTCTCTGCCCTCAACCACCCATGACTTCCATCTCCTTCTGGATAACATCCAAGGCACCGGTCGCAGCTTAGAATGCCACATTCTGTCCCCAAGGCCTCATCTCCGCTTCCAGCCTCACCCCCTTCCACTCTCTGCTTCCCTCACTCTGCTCCAGCTACCTGGCCTCAGGCATCATGTGCATCTCCGGGCCTTTGCACTTGCTGTTCCTGGCCTGGAATGATCTCCCCTCGCTCTGTGGGGTCCACTCCCTGGCTTCCTCAGGGACACTGCTCAGCATCACCTCCTCTGAGCAGCCACCCTCCACCACCGTATCAAATAAGACCCCTGCCCCATTCCCCCTCCCTCTCAACTGGCCTCCTTTCTTCTTAGAAAGCTTTACTTTTTCTCATGGGCCTTATATAGCATACACCATACTGTGATTCGTCTTTTAACTTTTGTTTCTCCTGCTACTTTCTTCAAGGGCAGGGAATGTGCCCTGGTTTTGTCCTCCATTGTGTCCTCACTGCCTAGACCAGTGCTCGACACAGAGGGGTGTACAGCAGTCATAGTTTTTGTGTGTGAATGATTTCAACTTCCCAGTGAAAGGGTGCTCCAGAAAGACACATAGTGCTTGGCCCCGAATGTCCTGCATGGGGATGGAGCAGGGCGCTTTGTTCCCGGTGGGCCGGGCGGATGGGTTTGGTGCTGCATTCAATTCTCACACCTTAGACTGGGAATTAAAAGCAGGCCTCCGGGTACCGTGGTTCATGTCTGTCATCCCAGCACTTTGCGAGGCCCTGGCGGGAGGATCGCTTGAGTCCAGGAGTTTGAGACCAGCCTGGGTAACACAGCAAGACCACGTCTGTATAAAAAAATTTAAAAATTAGCTGGGTAGGGTGGCGTGCGCCTGTAGTCCCAGCTAACCTAAGACACTGACTCAAAAAAACAATAAAACAAAAATCCCAGCACTTTGGGAGGCAGAGATGGGAGGATCACCTGAGTCCAGGAACTTGAGACCAGCCTGGGCAACATAGCGAGATCTTGTCTCCACAATAAATAAATAAATAAATAAATAAATTAGCTGGGCGTGGTGGCATGCACCTGTAGTCCCAACTATCTGGGAGGCTGAGGTGGAAGGATCACTGAGCCCAGGAGTTTGAGGCAGTGGTGAACTGTGATTGTGCCACTGCACTCCATCCTGGGTGGTAGAGTGAGACCCCAACTCAAAAAAAAAAAAAAAAAAAGAAAAGAAAGAAAAGAAAAAGAAAAAGAGAAAGAAAGAAAAACAGGCCTAGGGTGCATTTCGGGATCAACCGTTGGCATCCAGAGATGGGACGGGGCGCTTTGATCCCAGTGGGCGGGGCGGATGGGTTTGGTGCTGGGATTGGCGTTTGGTGTCTGAGCCCCTCGGTGAGGGCTCAAGCCGGGGTCACAGAGTCTCCAGGCGACGCTCACACAGGTGCCTGCGGGCCCCGGGTACAGGAAGCGCGGGCTCTGCTGTCTTGGAAGTCTCTCCCCACCCTCTCAGCCATCCATCCTGCTCGGTGGATGGTGGAAATTTATGGCGACTTTAAAAACACAAAGAAGAGACTCCGGGTGGGGACGGGAAGGGGGCTGGAGAGGGGGAGATGTTTTATTGACTTCTCCTTAATTGCTGTAATTAAAAACATGTAAAGAATCCCTTTTTAACGACTTTGCCATTATCCTTAGTGGTAGACGCAGCTGCCTTATTAATTTCTCATTAGATCCCGATTCACAGCCCCTCTCTGGGAAGGGGATGGGAGCCAGGGGTGGGCCTGCCCAGCTCCACCAACCTTGGAAAGAGGCCCAGGGACGGCAGCCACCAGGGACTGGCTGCCTGGAGCCCCAGGACAAGCCCATCCCACCCAGGAGGCAGAAACAGCCGAAGGGCAGAGGGAGATTTGGGAGAAGCGTCCTACCCCGCCCAACCTCAGAACGTGTGCCTCTTGTGTGAGAAGGTGAGTGGACGGACAGACAGACAGGTGCAGGAGTCTGAGGGAAGAGCCCCCCGGGGTAGGGGGCGGGAGTGAGGGGCTGAGGCTGCAAGATTGAAGGGGGCACCCAACCTCAGGGTCGTGCTGGGGCAGGCTGGGTCCTGAGAATGAGCCTCCCCTAAAGCCTCAGCACTGGCCTTCCTGAGCCTAGACCTAGCCCTGGAGAGTGAGGGGTGGCTGGGAATGGACCAACGCAGGTCGACAGAATACAGAAGCTTGTTTATCCCAGGATGCCTTCCCTGGTTGACTTTCAGAGAGAAGAAAGGCTACTCCTCTCCGCGTGTTCTGCGGGCTGGGGACCACTCCCAATGGTTTGTGTCCATTAACCCAAACAAAGACAACAAAGGTATAGAGAAGTTAGCAACTTGTCCAAGGTCACATGGCTTGTGCGAGGTGAGCTGGGATTCGAACCCAGGGCTCACGGGGCTGGGTTCATGGTTATACCCTACCAGGCAGAAGAGGGTAGAAGGTGGAACTACTGATTGGGGGACTTTGGGCTATCCTCTCACCTTTCTGAACCTCAGTTTCCCCATCTCGACATGTGGCCCCTAAGACTGGCCTTCCGACTTCTCAGACCTGTCCTGGGAACTCCCTGGAGAAAGACATTTACACAATCACACTGGAGGATGGATTGTTCCGGAGGCTTCTTGGCACCTCCCTGGGCTCTGCATCTGGGACAGAGGTGGCTTTGGGCTTCCTCGGGGGAAGGTTCTCTCCAAGATACACCCATGGGTCCTGATCCTGAGAGTCGCTTTAACCTCGTTAACATCAGCGCTGAAACGGATCGGATCTCATTTTACAAGACAGGGAAACCGAGGCCCAGAGAGGAGAAAGGAAGTGTCGGAGTCCTAAGCTAGTCAGTGGCCTTGGTTGGGCCAGAAGCCACATTCTCTAACCCCCGTGGCAGGCCATGGCTTTAGGCACAAGGGCCGTGGCCTGGC
Organism: Carlito syrichta; assembly: GCF_000164805.1. Lineage (NCBI taxonomy): Eukaryota > Metazoa > Chordata > Mammalia > Primates > Tarsiidae > Carlito > Carlito syrichta. The sequence continues at coordinate 239,698 of NW_007246513.1, forward strand.
ACACAGAGAACCCAGGAGCTTTGGTGGGTATTTTTCTTCTGCCCGTCCTGTTGACAGCAAGGAAAACCACGTGATGGTGGGGTGTACACCACCCGCTGGCGCCGGGCATTCCCTAGGTGGGGACGACCTGCATTTGCGGGGCTGTTTTGGACCCTATGATTCTACTTGAACCCTGACCCCAACAGCTCACCTCCCGCCCTGCTCCCATCCTGATATTCTTGTCTTGCCTCAAGAGTGGGGCCATTTCATAACCAAGCAGTCATGGGTTCAAGTCCTGGCTCTGGTCTAGCTGTGCTGTCGCCCTGCCGAGCCTTGGTCTCCTCATCTGTACCATGGGGATGGGGACCTCTACTCTGCAGGTGGCAATGAGGACCAGTGGCAGTGCCACGCGGTGTGTACCGCCCAGCACAGTGACATGCAGGACGGAGTGCTGCTGTGGGTGAGAACGGTTTTGCCAGGTGTCACCTTCCCCTGCTCTCAGAATCCTGGGGGAAGGGATGGGGCTGGGGAAAGGACTGGACTGTGGATCCCTCAATATTCACAGCTAGATGGGGAGGCCGCCCCAGGACGAGACACGTGTGTCCTGCAAGGGGGGAGAGGAGGGTGCGCTCCCCGACCAGGGCTAACTTGTTAGGATGAAAGGTCTTCCCCGGGACCAGAGGCGTTTCTAGGGCTTCCTTCGCTTCCTGGGGTTCACAGTCAAAGGGCTGCAGAAAGTGGCTCCTACTTGATGACCTTATGGAGGAAACTGCCTCAAAGCCTGCAAAGCTGTATCAGACATGGATCTCAGGGCTGGGTGGGGGAGTCGTGGCGGGCGGCCAGGGAACGGGTTAACCTGAGACTCTTCCTCTCTGTGCTCCCTTCCGCCCCTTCGAGGTGTCCCATATATTTTTTTTTGAGTTGGAGTCTCACTGTGTCGCTCAGACTGGTGTGCAGCCTTGCCTGCTGGGCTCCGGCGATGCTTCTGCCTCAGCCTTCCAAGTAGCCGGAATTACAGACATGCGCTACCACGCCCGGCTGATTTTTTGATTTATTGTAGAGATGAGATCTTGCTGCCCAGGCGGGTCTCGAACCCGCGGGCTCAGGCAATTAATTCACTCACCTCAGCCTCCCAAAGGCGCGGGATGACAGGCTGAGCCACCGAGCTCGGCGGTGTCCCATATCTTTGCCTGGGGATTGTACCTACACGCCCCCAGCTTGGCGGCAGCAGCACAGTTCAGCATGGTGGGACACAGTGACAGTTACAACCTTGCCCGGGGTGCCCATAGCCCTGCCTTGGTGAAGGAGCAGGTCGGGATCTCACTGCGAGAGGGGGTGGAGGGGCAGGCCTGGGCTGGCAGGAGGGTGCTGGGGAGGGGACCAGCCTGCGGCTCTGCATTTGGCCAGGACAGTGTTTGCTGGACACCACTCCACTCTGTGGCCTGCTTTTTTTGCTTCCTTAACATGATAGGGTAGAACAGTAATTGCAGCAGTCATTTCCACAGATGCAGGTTGTACTATGTGTGGGCGCTTTGCCACAGATAAGCTCAAGGAACCCTGCAGGCGAGCCTAGGAAGTTGGCGTTATTAAATGTTTTATGGATGAGAAACAGGAGCTGGGTCGAGGCTCAGACAGGTCCAGTTACTCCCCTGGGGTCACACAGCAATCAAGGGCAGAGCCAAGATGGAATGTGGTCTGCCTGACTCTAAAACCCACCCTCTTCATGAAGCCACATCACCTCCCTGGTGACGGGCTCCCAGCCTGCCAACACCATAAGGCACCCCAAGTCCTTACACTGGTGCCCTAGATCTTAGCAACTACAGGGTCCTGAAGCTCCCTCATGAGTCTGGCCAGGCCCCCGTAGGTCATTGCCACCTGGGGTCAACCCTGCCAGCATCACCCAGGGTGGTCCAGGACTCTGAACCTGCAGTGGAGGGGGGTGCAGCTCAGGGTGACCCCAACCTCCCACCCCCACCCCCACTGCCTGGACCGAATGGTGTCCTGGATGGCATTCCCAACTGCACGCACTTACACACACACACAAAGCTCTGAGGAGTCCTCTCCCCACTGACAGCTGCCTGGAATCCGTCATTTTAATTCAGGGCTTTCCTGCTCCTCAGAGTAAGTTGAGCTGCAGTTAGTTCTGATTTATGGGGACAATCCGTCCTCCACTTTTGATTACGGTTGTTTTCCATAATTATTATAAACACTCTTTGCCTCACTCCAGATCTTCTCTGAGATTTCTCTCCTGCACTTCTCTTCAAGGAGCGAGCTCTCTCCTGGCTAACTCCGAGGCATGCCCCTGTGGGCTCCAGACAGTGTCCCTTTCTCAAAAAACCCCTCAATATCAGGACTCCCTGAGGATCGCTGCGTTCCCCTGGCCACAGTGCAACCTGGGACTTCCACCTTCGAGGAAGCCCAGGCTGGAACGGCCCATGTGAGCCTCATGTCTAGTGGACAGCAGATGTTTAGGAAAGGGGACAGGGCTGGGAAGGGACACTGGGTCGGGGGGTGTTGGGTGGCGCTGGCATCCCATCCCTGAGATGCCCCTGGGTTCTTCTGTTGTCCCTTCCTTACCTGAGGACAACCTTTTGGGAATTGGCAGCGCTGGGGAGAAGGCTGTCACCCCCAAAGGCTCTGTGAGGGTCTCCCACTTCCATCTCTATCTGCCTGGCCCTTCCAGGCACCCTGATTCATCACCCTCCTCTTTTTGAGTTGCTCACCAAGAGGCACCTCCCAGCAACCCCTGAAGGTCACGGGGACTCTCGGGCTGCCCTCGCCCCAGGGCCGAGGGGGTTGGAGGATGAAAAGGAGAGTCACGGGGCTCCCGGGAAGCCAGCCGAGAGGCTCGGGGTAGCCCTCCCCAAGTGTGAGGCAGACCCCAGAGGACGCACTCAAGGCAGGGGGCCAGGTTCCATTTTGACGAATCGGCTGGTCCCATTTAAAAGGCCCCCAAGAGGTCACCAGGGAGTTCTTGCCTCTCTGGCCATGTCATGGGGCCACGGAGCCAGCAGATGCGCGTGGGGCTGTTCGACTGTGTGTGACCTGGAAGAGCACACACCACCTCTCTGGGCATTGGTTCTCCCAACTGTAACATGAAGGTACTGGCCGGGACAAGTGGGAGGGGCGCCATTGGCACCCAATGGGTGTGGAAGGCCGTGGCTGGATCTGACTCTGCCCAGAGTGGCTGGTGGGTTTGGACCCTGCCTGCCCCCTCCCCCCCCCGCCCCCTGCCGATCCCCTGGTACTCACAGGCCACCTGGACCTCCGTTTGCCTCTGCAGCAGTGCCCCCATCCGGTTACGTACGATGCAGCGGTAGAAGCCGGCGTGGGTGCGGTCTAGGCTGGTGATCATGTATCTAGGGGACAGACGAGACAGTCAGTGAGCAAGCCGGGTAGCTGCAAGGGTGCAGCAGTCAGAATGGGTCCAGAGGTCAGGGATCACCAGGTCACCCTCTTTTTTTTTTTGAGTCGGAGTCTTACTCTGTCGCCCAGGCTGGAGTGCGGTGGCACGCTCATGGCCACCGTAGCCTCAACCTGCAGGGCTCAAGTGATCCTTCTGCCTCAGCCTTCCATGTAGCTGGAACCACAGGCACGCGCCGTGATGCCCGGCTAATTTTTAATTTATTTTAGAGACGAGATCTTGCCATGTTGCTCAAGCTGGTCTGGAACTCCTGAGCTCAGGCAATCCTCTCGCCTCCACCTCCCAAAGCTGGGATTGCAGGTGTGAGCCACCATGCCCGGCTAGGTTATCCTTTTTTGGAATGAAGAGAGCCGGGGAGCTCTTGACCCTCATGGGAGTACCAGAAGGATCCTTATCAATAAGAGGCTCCCTCTGAATCACAACAAAGCTGTTGCTCGTCTGCCCAGGAAGTGCCTGCACTTTTCCAAGGACGGGAGGTGCTTGACCCTGCCTGTGGCCGTGCCACCTGGGGCCGTGCTATCTCTGGTGGAAGCTGCTGTCCTCCCCTGCCTGAGATGCATATGACCGAGAAAGGTGGGGGCGTTTTTCTGGCCTTGCACAAGACTGCGCTGTAAATATTAATTGAAACGGATGGCGGTGACAGAGGCAGGGAAATTTACACGTTTCCCCAAATGCTGAGCATCATTCCTTTCTTAAAATTACAGAGAACTCCGCTGCAGCTTGGGTGGACAGGCAGAGCCTTTTGAGCGAGACAAGCTAGCGTTCCAAAGGTTCCCTGGGCAGGACACGTGACTCTAGGCTGGCCCTGGGAGCCTGCCCTGCAACCTTCACACACCACAGAGCACCCGAGTCTGGGGCTGGGGACAGGTGGCCGGAGAGCAGGTGCAGGGTGCGCTCGCCTGGGCGGGGAAGGGGAGGGTGAGAGGAGCTTCTGACAGTGGAACACGAGTGGTTGGGGCACTGGGGACAAGGGGCTGGCTACTCCCCTGGTTCACCCTTGGTGATCACCTTTCCCTTCCCTGGGCAACAGTCCCACAGGGCCCTCTAGAGGAACAAGGGGTGTGCGCCTGGGATACCTCTCCCCAGTCCTGTGCATCCTGGGGCTTGCCCGGCTGACTTGGTGGGCAAGTTTATTGCCACCTACCCCGAGGGTATGCTAAGATGCCAACCTCGGGATGCAGCAGCCTTATTCCTGGGGATTGCTGGTTTGGTTTCAAAGAGTTTTGGCTGGGACTTGTCATCCCCATCCTCGTCCTCCTCGTCCCCATCCTCATCACCACCCTCGTCCCACCATCCTCCCCATCCCCATCGTCCCCATCCTCATCACCACTATCAACAACCGCCATCCTCATCTCCATCCCGGTCCTCGTCCCCACCATCACCATCCCCATCCCATCCCCATCATCCCCACCGTCATCCTCACTACCATCACCATCCTCCTCATCCCCATCATCGTCACCATCCTCACTCCACCATCATCCTCATCCCATCCTCATCCCCACCCTCCCCATCCCCATCCTCCTCATCCCCATCCTCATCCCACCATCATCCCCGTCACCATCCCCACCAGCCCCACCATCATCCTCATCCCCCTCCTCATCCCACCGTCCTCCTCATCCCCGTCATCCCCATCCTCATCGCCACCATCAACAACTGCCATCCTCATCTCCATTTCTGTCCTCATCCCATCGCCCTCCCCATCCCATCCTCCTCATCCCCATCACCATCCCCATCCTCACTCCACCATCATTCCCGTCCCCATCCTCATCACCCCATCACCATCA
>NW_007246513.1:245250-296658 GCF_000164805.1 Carlito syrichta
CACCCCCACCACCACCCTCACCCTCATCTTCCCACGGATGCAACGGTAGCTCCCCCTTCCTAGAAACGTCTCTGCCTCAGACCTGTACTGAGTACTTTCCATACATTTCTTCATTTCACACAGCAGTTCTCAGACTATTGGATATCACGAATCAGTAATGCTTAAAAAAAATAGAATCGACATAAGACTGTCAACATTTTACTTTGCCAAGATTATTAAGACCAACCAACCAAAAAGCAAACAGACAAACAATCAGACAACCAAAAAAAAAGGAAAAAAAAAAAAAAAGAAAGAAAAAACGGGTAATATTAAGTGCCAGGGAGAGAAAAATAAATAGCAATGATCAGCATTTTATTTAAAAAGGACATTTCTGAGATGACAAAGGAGAAACCTAATCTCAGCATAGAGGCAATTTTAACACACTTTTAAATTTAAATTGTACGCAGAGCTCGCAACCCTCGCCTGACTCTTCTTGTGTGCTGTGGGCAGCTGCCAGCTGGCAGGGGCCAGCGTTTGTGGGTCTTCAACTTCATCTCCACACAATGGAGGAGGTAGTTTTATTAGCACCCCCATTCTAGAGGTGAGAAAGTGGAGGCTCAGAAGGATTTTGCCATTGACCTATAGCTTCACATGCAGGGGCAGACAGAGCCAGTGTCCCACAGAGACTTCGGACTCCAAGCCTGCTGTGTAGCCATTCGACACTGACATTACATCCCAAAGGGTCCCACTCTCCATCCTGGGACTTGCAGGTCTGGCTCACAGCTGGGCGTGGGCCCAGTGTGCTCTGGTCTGAAGCATTATCCAGAACCTTCTGACTGCCCGAGCTCCTTATCTCTGCCACTGGCTACGGCTCTTATCTGTCTCTTGCTACTGTGCACAGCGTGATGATGGGGCGAGGGTGGCGCCTGAGCTCTGGCAAATCTCTGTCCATCTCTTCACCTCATCCTCAACCTCATCCCTGGTGCTCCCTCCTGACTGCTGCCCCATCTTTCCTGGGGTGAGGGGAGGAGGCTTTGGAAGATGCCTGGGTCTCTCAGGCGAGGGGATGAGCCGAGAGGGGAGATGGAAGGAGAGATGGCTGGAAAAACTCTCCACCTTTGGAAATGGAATCAGATATTATTAAAAGGTACCAGAGAGAGGAAAATAAAGAGAAATGGCTGATAAACCCACGAAAGGATGCGTAACCTCTATCATACTGAAAAAATTCAAAACAAGACCATGTTTGCCTATCAGATTGTCAAAGGCTTTCAGGTATGGTCAAGCCCAGTTGTCAAGAGAGAGGGGGAAGGGAAGGTATACCCGCAGGCCTGTTGGTGGCACTGTTGACTGGTCCAGGATTTGGGGCCAAATCTATCAGAATTAGGATATGCAAGCTCTTTGACCCAGAGGTTGCACTCTCGGGAGCTGGTTTGTTAGATATACTAGCAACTTTGTGCCAAAAAGCATGTACAAGGATGTTCACTGTAGCAGAGCTTGTAATTGCAAGATAAACAAGCCCAAACTGGAGGCACCCCAAACGTCCATCAAAAAGGAACTGGATCAATCAATGTTGCTGTAACCACAGGATGAGCAAAGGACACCTGTGTGGGACAGAGGAGAAAGGTCCCCAAGATGTGCAAAGCATGGAAAGGAAAGTTGAAGCAGGGCAAGAGGGAGGGGGCTTGTGAATAAAGCAGAGGGTAGCAGGATGCTAAATAGTATTACAGGTGACCTTCAGGGACAGGAACGATCAGTTGCTATTTCCTGACACTGGTTACCAAACCCTTCCTCTAATGTTCTAGATCATTCAAATGGACCCAATCGAAAGAGTTTAAGTTTGTTGTCTCTGAAAAAGTCAAAGATAGGGTGTGATGTGGTACTATTTGTTATGATATGCTACTTGGGCACACTGAAATAGTATCTGCGTGTGTGTGTGTGTGTGTGTGTGTGTGTGTGTGTGTGTGTGTGTGTGTGTTTGTACATGCACACACCGGTATGTGTATACAGTGTTTTTCAAGATGAATGCTTTGGACCGTGTTATCTCCCTTTTGGGAGAGGTATCTGGGATGGGGAGGGAGGGGAACTTGTACTTTTTGATTTTATGTCTGTTTATGCCATCAGAATTTTCTTTATCGTGTGCATATATTGGTTTTATTTTAAAAATAAAATAAAAAAATGCACTTTGTGCATATAATTTAAGTTATACATTATAAAAAGGCACCAGGGACTCATTGGATCTGGATTTGTTTGCTGATGTCAGGGAAGTGCGGTGAAATTTAAACTTTCATAAAAGTTGACTTCTGCAGACGATTCCACGTCCCCTGGCCTCAACCAGGAGCCCCCAGGCCTAATTAGGGCCACAAGGAATGCCCGTGGGATGCTGAACTTTCCTCTTCCCCAGGCCTCCCTTCTGCTCTGCTCCTAGGCTGAGGGCCGGTCCTCTCTGGCCCTGCCCCTGTCACCGTGAGGGCGGCAGCCCCCTCTCTGGCTCCTCGGCCTCCCTCTTCCCGGGCTGCCTCAGCCTCCCTCTCCCGGGGCTGCCTCCTCGGTGCTCCTGCCTGGGAGACCTATTTCTGGCTTGCAGGCAGCATTATTTAAAGTAACAGTTCCGCCCACCGCCTTTCCTACCAGGGAAACCCACTTCACCCCACCCAGATTGCAGCTCTTGTCTCTCTGCCTCCCAGGCGGGTGCAAGACGCGTTTGGCCAGCTTCTGGGTTTGCGCATCCAGCGTGCTTTAAGCCTCCCTGGTAATGACAGCAACAGCACTCATGAGCCCCATCGCCTTCCCTCCTGGGCCACAGGGACACAGCGGTCATCCCACAGTTCTGACCCCCCACCGTGGCTGCCAGTCCAGCAGGGGACCGGCTGAGTCTAGCCTTGTGAATGGGGCCTGGAGGAGGGTCTGAGCAGCAGAGCCCATACCCAATCCACCCGAGAGGAGGTGGGTGTTGGAGAAAGCGCCAGGACTTCCCCGTCACATCTGACTCTCACATCTGCTTTTTCTTAGGAGTGTTGGCCTGGACAAGTTGGGGACCTTGCAGTCTCAGTTTCCCTATCTGTAACGTGTAAAATGGAGATAATGATGGTCATCTTTTTTTTTTTTTTTTTAGTTAGGGTCTCACTAACTCCACTCATCCAGACTGGAGTGCAGTGGCATGATCATGGCTGATGGCAGTCTCTACCTCCTGGTCTCAGGTGATCTTTCTGTCTCAGCTTTCCGAATAGCTGGGACCATAGCCATGCCTGGCTAATTTTTTTTTTTTTTAGTTGAAGTCTCACTCTGTTGCCCAGACTGGAGGGCAGTGTCCGCTCCCGGCCACCGCAGCCTCGACCTGCTGGGCTCCGGCGATCTTTCCGCCTCAGTCTTCCGAGTAGCCAGAATTACAGGCGCACGCTACCATGCCCGGCTGATTTTTTGATTTATTGCAGAGATGAGGTCTTGCTGCCCAAGCGGGTCTCGAACCCGCGGGCTCAGGCAATCCACTCACCTCAGCCTCCCAAAGGCGCGGGATTACTGGCTGAGCCACCGAGCCCGGCTTAATTTTTTTTAATTTGTATTTTTTGTAGAGACAAGGTCTTGCTATGTTGTCCAGGCTGATCTTGAACCCCTGGGCTCAAGCGATCCTCCTTCCTCCGTCTCCCAGAGTGCTGGGATTCTAGGTGTGAGCCACCGCACCTGGCCTGATGGCCAACTGTGATGTGAGTGTCCTCAAAGGGCCTGGGTAGAAATGCTTGGCACACGGAAGGTGCCACACAAATGCTTGTCAAATGGAGGGCGAACACAAAAGTCACTGGTGGGGAGCAGAAGGTACTGGGCTGTGGGGGTGAGGTGAGGAGATATGGCAGAAGCCCTTCCCGAACAGTGAGGGTGCTTCAAGGGCTCTCCACCAGCCCCAGGGCAGTAAAGTCCCCAGCTTGGCACCTTCCTCGGCTTCCGACCTCCCCACTGCTCAATCACCTCCATTTGCCTCCTGGAGGTTAAAGGCCCGAGCCTGGCTCCTCCAGGGATGACAAAGCGTGGCATGGGCAAGTGATAGCCCCTTCCTGGTGACCTGCAACCTCACTCTCCATCCAGTGAGGAAGAGCCGCAGGGGTGTGGCTGCCAGGTGCTGGTACACACCCGGATCCTCCTACCCCCAGCTCCCCTCAAAGGACCACTGATTATTTATGCATTGCTTAGTCCATGAAATATCTTCACCTTTCAAAATCCCAAGAATAAAAGAAAGTGTACACAGCAAAACACCTCCCTCCCTTGTCCCCCAGCTGCCCTGTCATCCTGACCTCCAGTGCACAGAGGCCGGAAAACACTGTCACTAGTTTCCTGAGGATCTTTTCAGAGTTTCTTTATGCAAATGCAATAAATGCAAATTTAGCATCCCTCTTGTCATGAGCAGGAGCCATGGCCTCCTGCACGTGCTGTTCTGCTCCTTGCTTTGTGCAGGTGACAACATACTTGGCGCTCTTTCCAGAGCTGCACACACAGCTTCACTGGGCTTTTTGACAGCTGTAGAGTACTGAGGAATCTTCTGGATGGAGGGAGCTCTGCTTTCTCCCAAGTTAAATGGTCAAAAGGAGTCAGCAGCAGAGAGAGGGCCTTGGGGGCTGGGCTTGGGGCCAGGGCGGAAGGAGAGGAGGAAGATGCACCACATCCACACCCGTTCTTGTTATCCTCGGCCCAGAGTGTCCTGATTTCAATTCGACAGAACCCTGAGGCTCAGGCCACTCTTCTGAGATGAAGAGATGGGCTCGGGGTGGAGGGCGAAGATGGCAGGGGGAGGAAGAGCCAGGGCAGATAATTGGATTTTTAGAGACAAGAGAAGAACCGGGGAGAAAATAATGGCCTAACAAATGTGGCATCTTCTCAGCACACGGGGAAACACACCATGCCCTTTTTGGTTCGAGTCCTTGAGTGTCACAGTTGATATTTAAAATGATTCTTGCTCACATTAAATAAGATATTTCAATTCCACGAAGCTGTCAGGAGCTGATGCGGACACCAGAAATAATAGGCACGCTCTCCTTGTATTGTCCTCGTTAATAAATCAGACGCTTGGAGATGTGTGTAGTGGTGCTCACACACAGGAGGGGGTGCGTGGGTGCATACGTGTGGACACACGCAGGGCACCCTTGTGCACACCCACCCACGTGCACATGCACACTCATGCACACACTGCAGTGCACATGCATACACACTCATGCAGCCCACCCACACACAAACCCATATACACACACACTCGTGCACACACCCACGTGAATGCACACTCGTGCACACACATGCTCCCCCTCTCAAGTTAACTGTGCTCAGGGAGAACGGGCAGCTGGGTCATCGCATCCCCGGGGGTGGGTCAAAGGACCCCTCTGTGCCCATTGCCTGCAGGTGTTACCACAGACTGCTGAGGCCAACACAGGTTTGGGGACAGTAGTGAGCAACGAGCTTGGGAACCTAGGCTTTCTGCCCTCTTCTCATGGGCTTTTGGGACAGCAGGCAGGAGAGACAGCAAGTACTGGGTGTGTATATGCGTGTGTGTGCGTGTGCGTGTGTGTGTGTGAGGTGTGTCCTCAGAGCATACACTGGGCCTGTTTCTGCTGTTTCTACTGCAGGAGAACTTAGGTAGTGCTTGGCGAGCTGGCCACTGGGCTGGCAGCCTGCCAGAAAATGGACTGACTCCTTATTGAGTGTTTGCTTCTGCAAAGATTCTTCAGGGAAGGAGGCAAAACTCTGTCCATGGTGACAAAAAAGGAGAAGAACACATACCAGGTAAGAAATAATAGTAGTTTACTATTATGCACTTAGCATAATAGCTATAATTCTAAAAAATGCCACTATCCTAAGGGCTTTACAGTATGTCCTCTCATTTAGCCCTCACAATGACAGGAGGCAGTGCTCACGCAAACCTCAGTTTACAGATAGAAAACTGGGGCCCAGAGAGAGTAACTTGTCCAGAGAGAGTAACTTGCCCCAGGCCACACAGCTAATAAGCACCTAGCATGCTGGGAAAGTCTGGAACCCAGCAGCTTGAGACTCAACAGGACACGCGCTTGGGGGCTCCTATTCCTGGAGTTTGCTCTGGAGGAGGGCAGTTTGGCTGCCTGATCCCCTTCCCCTGCGCACAGAGCCATGGTTGATGACAGAGGAAGCAGAGGTGTTTCTGAGCAGGGCTGGAGAACTTGACCCAGGCCATGCCAGTCAACCGCTGTCACTGAGGATTGGTCAATCCAGTAGCAATGGAGACTAGAAGGAACGGATGGCTCAGGCTACCCCTCTAGTGGTGAAAGGGGAGGTTCTGAGATGGAGGGGGCTGAGACAAACAGAGCTAAACTGACGGGTCTGATCAGGAATGCTGAATTTCCCTTCTGGCAGCAGCCCTGAGAATCCTGAACTTATGGGGATGAGAATGCGAGGGGGAGAAGGAGGCTTTGACACAAAGAGACAGAGACCGAAAGAGAGAGAGGCAGAGAGAAACAGTGTGTCACAGAAAGAGACAGAGAGAGAGAGACTTGAAGAAAGGAGACAAGAGAGAGAAAGAGATGGTGTGACACGGAGACAATGACAGAGACAGACAATGATACAGAGAGACAGGGGCAGAAAGAGACACACAGACAGAGAGGCAGAGACAGAGAGTGACAGTGATACAGAGAGGCAGAGGCAGAGAGAGACAGGTAGGGAGAGAGGCAGAGAAAGACACAGTGACACAGAGAGGGACACACAGAGAGAAAACAGAGACAGAGCAGTGAAGTTTCCCTGTCCAGAGGGTATAGACAGAGCCTGGACCTGGTAGTAGGCTGGCCCTGGGAAGATGATATCAGGGTACACCCTGCAGTGAAGACTGGCAGGGCACGTCAGGAGCAACAACTTCTGTTCTTCTATTTTAAGCGGTTTCCGTCCTGTGCTGTAATTCCCCTCCCACACCTTTGGTGAGAGTCTGACAGGCACAACCGGCTTCCGTGAGCGGTGCTTTGGGAAGGATGCTGTGTTTGTGGCTGGGATGGGGGTGGGGATAGCCTGTTGAAAGGGAGGTAGCAGTCTCAGGAGAGGCAGGGTGGAGGGGAGACTCAGAATTGGTCCCACAGCAGGGGACTGGAGAGGTGGCAGGTGAGCCCAGGTAAAGTGAGCACAGTGATCTAGAAACCTTGGGCAGCTGGGGAGGGCTCTGGGCTGTCTCCTCTCAGAGGATGGATGTTTAGGTAGTAAAGGACAAGCTGGTCCTTGGAGCTGGGGGGTGGGGCTTGGGCACAGCAGGTTCTCCTCACCACCTAGGAGACTTTGGGATGGAGGGTGGTACCCGCAGTGGGCAGAATGGGAGGAACCCCTGACTCTGATGTGGTGGTAATTTTAGGTGAGGGCTTGACTGGACTAAGGGTTGCCCAGATAGCTGGTAGAGAACTATTCTTGAGTGTGTCTGTGAGGATGAGAGATCAGCATTTGAACCAGTAGACTAAGTAAAGATGATTGTTCTCACTACTGTGGGGGACACCATCCGATCCACTGAGGGCGGGACAGAACAGAAAGGTGGAGGGAGGAGGAATCTGCCTGGTCTTGAGATGGGGCATCCATTCTCTCCTGCCCATGGACATAAGTGCCCCGGGGTCTCAGGCCTTCACACCCTGGGACCCACAGCCTCCCCAAGGTTCTCAGACCACTGGGCTCAGACCGAATTGCAGCCCTGGCATTCCGGGGTCTCCAGCTTACAGGCAGCAGCTCCTGTTCTTAGCCATCATAACCACGTGAGCCGAGTCCTATAGCAAACACGCACACACACGTGCTGGGTCAAAGATGTCGGGGTCTATTCCCTCATGGATTTGTGTAACTCATCCACGCACAGGCATATGGGGGGCTGGAACGTTGAGAGCATTGGGGCCACCCCCTCAAGGTGCAGATGAGGCAGGGGGTCGGGGGCAAGACACTCAGGTGAGCAGGTGGCTGGAGCACCTGCCGCCTGCAGGGACGGGGCTGGGCATGCGGCTCAGGAAGGAGCCACCTCCAGGGACCTCTCCCTCCAGCTCTGCATATTTCTGGGAGTTTTTTTGATGGAAATGAGCTGCCTCTCCACTCTTCCGAGCTGCCTCCTCCACCCGCAGGGCTCCTCTCTGTTTTCAGCCAGGATGTCTCCTTCAGAAGCTTTTCTCAAGTCCCCCTCCCAAGATATCCCAGAATTCTCTCCTGCAAGACCGGTGCATTTATCACAATTTATTTTAATGTCCTATTTACTTGCACGTGTCTCCCTGAGGCCATGTCTGTATGCTCTCCACGCCCCCAACACCATGCCTAGAAAAATACTTGCCCAATGAACATTTTCTAGACGAGTGCATGCAATAGTGTGGAAGGCCAAATAATGTCTCCGAAAGATGTCAACCTAAACCCCCAAACCTGTGAGTACGTTACCTTCCATAGTGCCATGGGTGGAACTGTTTCCCCCCAAAAAGGCATATTGAAGTCCTAACTCCTCGTACCTGTGGATGCGATCTTATTTGGAAATTGAGGTTTTGCAGAAGTATGCAACCAAATTGAGATGAGATTATTAATGAGAGCCTTCATCCAATATGACTGATGTCCTTACCAGAAGAGAAGATGCTGGGCGTGGTGACTCACGCCTGGAATCCCAACACTTTGGGAGGCCAAGATGGGAAGATAGCTTGAGGCCATGAGTTCAAGACTAGCCTGGGCAACACAGTGAGACCTTGTCTCTACAAAAAATTTTTTTAAAAATTAGCTGGGCATGGTGATGCACACCTATAGTTCCAGCTGCTCGGGGAGCTGAGGTGGAAGGATCCCCTGAGCCCGGGAGGTTGAGGCATGGTGAGCCGTAATTGTGCCTCTGCACTCCCGTCTGGGTGACAGAGTGAGATACTGACTCAAAAAAAATAAATAAGTCAATAAAAATTAAAAAGAAGAAGAAGAAGAGGACGAGACACAAGGAGGAGCCCACGTGGTGACAGAGGTTGTCGTGATATGTCCCCAAGCCAAGGGATACTGTGAGGAAATAGGGTTCTCTTGTGTTGAGTCGCCCATTTGTGGAACTCGGTTACGGCAGCAACAGGAAAGGCATGCACAAGGTGACAGTGATTCTGCAGCTGTGATAAGGCGAGGCTCTCGAGTTGGGAAATCATCCTGGACTAACCAGGTGGGTTCAGGTGACCACAGAGTCCTTCTAAGAGGGAGACGGGAGAGTCAGCGTGAGAAAAGACCACAAGCCCAGGAAGCAGGTGGCCTCTGGATATGGAAAAAGCAGGGAACCAGCTTCCTCCTAGAGCTTCCCGAAGGAAGGCAGCCCTGCTGACACCTTAACTTCAAGACTTTGGGCCCTCGACTGTAGGAGAACATGTTTGCACTGTTTTAAGTCACTGCGTTTGGGTAACGTGTTACAGCAGCCTTAGGAAGGAATGCAGCCGGGGGCCAGGTGTACTCCAGGCTGGCGGCAGAGCCAGGGCCAGGGCAACTCTCGCTGACAGTGTGAGAGGCGGTGATGGATGGGGATGAGGATGATACCCTTCATTCTCTGTAGATCCTGAAGGATCTACATTCTCTGTAGATCCAGTAGGGCTGAGCAGGACTGGATGCAGCAGTGCCTGGAGGAAGTTGCTCAGGGTAGACAGGCTGCAGGCTTGCACGGCCACCTTCTGATGGGTGTTGGGCTTCAGAAACAGAAAAGCGAGCTGGGCTCAATGGCTCAGTCTGTAATCCCGCGCCTTGGGTGGCTGAGGTGAGTGGATTGCCTGAGCCCGTGGGTTCGAGACCCACCTGGGCAACTTGGTGAGACCTCATCTCTACAATAAATCAAAAATTAGCCGGGTGTGGTAGCACACGCCTGTAGTTTCAGCTACCTGGAAGGCTGAGGCGGAAGGATCGCCCGAGCCCAGCAGGTTGAGGCTGCGGTGGTTGGGAGTGGCTACTGCACTCCAGTCTGGGTGACGGCGTGAGACTCCAACTCAAAAAAAAAAAAAGGAAACAGAGAAGCTGCTCAGCGCCTCCTGGCCCTGCCCAGGCCTCCCGGCCACCCCTGAGCCTCCCCGCTTTGCCGGAAGAGGCCGTGATGCTCTGATTGATCCCCAGGCCCTGTGGTCAATGAGAGGATGGCAGAGTTATTGAGCTGAGGCCACTATCTCAGGGATGGCTTGGGCTTGGGTTGGCTGGGAAAGGGTGTCTGTCGGCCCTGTGACCTTCTGGGCCAATTAACTGTTCTCTGTGATCAAGGACGAGAACTTCATTGAACTGTGATCCATCATCCAGCAGTCCCCACTGAAGTCTGGTTGGATGAGACGGCAGAGAGGGGACGAGTGGACCAGGGAGATGAGACCAGGGCAGGGAGGGCAGGGCAGGGCTGGTAGTCCCAGACAGCCACTTGGCATGAGTGGGCGACCACCGCTGCTGGGAAAAATGACTCCCTCTCCCCCCATTAACAACTTCAATGGCAGCATTGGGTTCTGAGCCAGACACGTGACACGATCTGGTCTATTTCCATGTTAACTGCTGGGGGAAAGGGCTCTTTTCCCACTTCATAGACAGGAGACCTGGGCTCAGAGAGATGGTGCGGGTTGCCAGAGGTCGTCCAGCTACAAAGTAGCAGTTGAGATCCCATCTCAGGCCCATCTGACCCCATCTGGGTTGTTGCCCCACGACTTTCCCCCGACCTGTCCTGAGGCCCCCAGGAACACTCTGGGGCAGGTCTCTTCTCTGCTTGTTTTTTCCTCACACCCCAAAGAGAAATTCCTCCCGGAAGCTGCCCAAACCTTGCCTTGATGGAAGAGCCACGCTCCGAGGGAACCACCACGCAGACGGGACAAGAGCAAGGAGGCCTGGGGACCACTCTGCAAAGTGAACCGTGACACAGGACATACCTGCTTGTCCAAGGGGCAGAGAGGGAAGGGAGAGCCAGAGAAGTCACACCCCGTCCAGGGTGCAAGGAGTTAAAACTCAGGTTTCAGCTTAAATGACAGGGAAAGACGAAATCCTGAGATCTGAGAGGTGTGGTATGGTTATTATATTTTAAAAAACTGAACGAACAAGAAGATAGAAAAGCAAGATGAGAGGGTATCTCCTCTCACTCCGATGACACGATGGCCTTAGAATTTCCCCCACGGCTCCCGCTTCCCCGGCCTGGGGAGAAAAGCCTCCCCCAGCCCCAGGTCTTACTCCAGGGCTGGGGAGGGCTCTTTTATCCTGGCACCCGGCTGCAATTCTTTATGATTCTTTCCATGCCAAGAAGGATCAGAAAGAAGCCAAATTAAGACAGGATCACAAAGAGCGTAGAAATCTGGCCTCAAGAAACCAAGTGGCTTGTGCTCCGTGCCTAATCACAGAGGGTGGCAGACTGGCCTCCTCAGTTTCTCAGTCTGCCCCTGCAGGCTTGCTCCAGCCTCCCAGTGGCTTCTCAGACTGTGAGAAGTGGCCTCCTGGTGAGACCTGCCGACTGCAAGGTGGCCCAGGAGTCCCTTCTCTCCTGCTTCCCAGTGGGTGAGTTCCCTGATGTGAGAGGCCCTGCTCGTTTCGGGGAGGCAGGGCATGGGGTATCGAGGTTGTGTTAGTCTCCTGGGGCTGCAAACTGAGGGACTTAAAACCACAGAAATTTCTTCCCCCACAGCTCTGGTGGCTGGAAATCTGGAATCAAGGTGTCAGCAGTGCTGCGTCCACTCTGAAGGCTCAAGGGGAGAGTATCTTCCTGGCCTCTTCCTGCTCTGGTGGCCTCAGGTGTTCCTTGGCTTTGGCCATGTCACTCTAGTCTCTGCTTCCATCCTCACGTGGTGTTCTCTTCTCTGTGTCTTTCTCTTCTTATAAAGGCATCATCATATTGGATTTGGAGGCCACCTTCTAAACATCATCTAATCATTACATTCGCAAAGGCTCTATTTCCAACTAAGGTCACGTTCCGAGGCACTAGGGTTTAGGACTTCAACACATGTGGCGAGGGGTGGGCATAAGTCAACTCTGAACGGTGGATCTTCGAGGATGCTTTTCAGCCTAGGGCTGAGGCTCCACCTTTGGGGAGACTGAGAGACCAGAGGCAGATGGGACTTGGGAGGGTGAGCATGAATGGAGAAGTGGAGGCTGGTCCTGGGGGAGGGCTCCTGGGTTAGAGGTAGGTGCTAATGGAGGCTGGGGGAGCTGAGAGCAGGAAAGGGTTTGGGGAGGAAGTGCTGTTCAAGGTGAATCTGGAGTGGAAGGCAAGGATGGTTTAGAGGTGCCAGGCATAACAAGTAATATCAGAGTAAGAGATTCCAGAAACATTGACTGTGGCGTTGGCCAGAGAAGGAGCCTGGCCAGGGGAGAGGCTGAACTTGTGGTCAAGCCAGTCCCCCCAGGGCCTTGTAGGTGGGTTTAAGGAATTTGGGCTCTTTCTTACTGATGGTAGGTCTCTGTTGAGGGTATGAAGTAGGCGTATAAAACATAAGTTGGCAAACTGCAGCCCACAGGCCACATCTACAGCCCCAGTCTCCTTCCAATAGATGCACTAAAAATCACTTTTACATTTTTTAAATTGTTGAACAAAATCAGAAGAGCGATGTTTCATGACAGGTAAAAACTATATGAAATTCAAATTTCAGCATCCATAAAGTTTTATTGGAACACAGCCAAGTGTATTTGTCGATACACGGTCCTGGCTGCTCTCAGGCCACGACAGTGCAGCCGAGTAGTTGCCATTGACTGGACAGCCTGTGAGACCTTAAACATGCACTATCTGCTCCATTCAGAAAATGCTTGTCAGCCCCTGGTTTTCAATAGTCAGGTTGACATTTGTACAAAGATCACTGACTGCAGGGTGGACAGGAAATTGGAGTCGGTCAAGGCCAGAGGGTTGGAGGCCAACTTGGTCTTTGCCATAAACCATGAGGAAGGTGAGGGGGCTGACCCTGTAAATGGTGCCAAGGGCCAGGGGATGGTGGAAGGTGTCACTGACATTGGCACCAGGAGGCACCTGATGGCCTGGGGTGGGTATTAAGTTTCAGTGGGCACAGCTGGCAAGGAGAGGAGGGGTGGACAGGCAGAGAATGCAGGGTCTTGGTCTAGAAGGAAGAGTGGTCAGTGGCCAGGGTGGAAACGCGGGGCAGGGAGAGGTCCTTAGGAGGGACTTGGATTTTTAGAGATGTGAGACTTAAGCACGTTGGCCGCTGGAAGTGGTTAGAAGGAGAAGCAGAGAGAGGGGACAAGTCATGATGCCAGTTCCTGGGGGAGGAGGGCAGTCTGGGGTCCTGTGCCAGTCGGAGCGACTATCCCTGGTAGAAGGAGAGGCCTGTGGGGCATGGTCAACCGAGGCAGGGTGGCAGGAAGCAGGAGGAATTCCTTACAACGGCCTTAGGGAAGGGGTCAGTGAAGGGAGGCGTGACGGGCTGGAGGTCTGAAATAGCAGCTCTGGAGAAGGAGACCAGGGAAACTGTGCAAAGGCCCAGGTGAGGGCAGGACCTTGGCCGTACAGGTGCCGTCTACACAGGCAGCTGACTTTCCTCAGCGGGACTCAGCAGCCTTGTTGGAAAGAGCAAGGGAGGTTGGAAGCTGGGCTGGCCCGAGGCTGGGGCTCTCCCAGGAAGCTGTGGCAGATGGACCCCGATGCCAGGGGCTAAAGATGCCGGCAGGAGGGGAGCGGAGATGGAGGTGACCAGACCCACCAGCGAGAGAGCAATACCAGCCAGTGGGAACTGACAAGCAGGGAGAGATAGGAGCTACCCATAGCCTTGCTAAGCCCAGTGTGGTGTAGGGATCAGCCGTCTGGGCATTGCTTAATAGTGGGTGGCCCACTCCAGACCTGCTGATCAGAACCTGCATTTAAGCAATTACCAGGGTGATTCTGTGCACATCAAAGTTTGTGCCTCTGTGGTGAGGAGAAGGAATGGGGCAGAGGGAGGCTGGGCGGTATGGTCAGGGAGGGAGGCCGGGATTAAGGCTTCAGATGTGAAGCAGTTCCAGGTGACACCAGGGCCAGGGTGCTGCCTTCTCAGCCCTCAGTTTCCCCATCTGCAACATGACTCTGGTCATAGTCCCAAAGAGCCCGTCTTGGGGAATGCCAGCCGTGGCCCAGGACAACCCCTTGCTGTGGTCCTCTCTCCACCACTCACCGGGCATGAACCTCAGACAAGGTGTGAACCTCGTCCTACCTCAGGCACCCATCCGTAAGACAGTCAAAGCGAGGGTGGCTGCCTCACAGAAAACACAAGCTTGGGCCGTTGACTCCAAGGCTGGTTTTGAAACGTACATCTGTCCCAATGCGATTGATATGCAGAGAACTATATGAACATCTGTGAATTTTGCATTGGCTATGCATGATTTTGTCCACAAGAAACAGTAGTCAATCTAGAAAACCATACCCGGCTGAACTCAGCTGCACAGTGTGCACAAAATACACACGCCAACAGGGTCTTCAGCTCAATGCGGGTGCCATCCACCCACACCTGGTGTTACCCACCCACGCATGGTGTCTCCCACTCACCCTCACCTGGTATCTCCAACCCACCCATTCCTGGTGTCTCCCACCCACGCCTGGTGTCTCTGACCCACCCATGCCTGATGTTACCTAGCCACACCTGGTGTCGCCCATTCACCCACGCCCGGTGCCTCCTCCCCACACCTGGTGTTACACCTTCCCTTCTGATTTCAGACCTCCTTCCTTCTCCCACTTAACACTAGCTTGTGAGCTGCAGTCCTTCCAGTGGCCACTACCTCAAGCACATGCCAGGCCTCCTTCCAGGAAAGTGCCCCGGGCACTGTCGTTATGCATTCTTCACTGTTTAACATATGCAAAATGGCGCTGTTCTCTTTCTTAGGTTCCTCTCTTTTGGACGGGCACGCGTGATGTTTATGAGTGTTGTTCCCCTCATTCAACTCCTCCTAAGCCCCGTGGCCATTTTGCATGGCCTGGTAATTTCCACAAACAGGCATATGGCGTGTGGGCCGAGCCCACTGCAACGCGCTTAGCCGGGGCCTGACGTTGGGTACGCACTCACAAAGTGGGTCCTCATGCAGCTTCCTATGGGGACCAATCATTCAGCCCATACTGGAGCACCTACGATGTGCCAGGCACTGAATATTAAGGACAGCACCAGTAGTGGCAATGCCATCGTCTCCACACACTGCGGCACCATCCGTTCCCTATGTTGAGATGAAAATGTGGCTGCTGCCGCCACACTCTGCCTGGAAGTGTGCGGCTCCCAGCTCCGCTTCTGGTCTGTTCTCTCCCTGCTGCTACCTTCATGAGAAGCGTTAACTTGGAGGGAAGCCGGGGGCACCTTGTGAGCTGTGCCAGTATGAGCCGTGCCAAGCTCTGCCCAGCCGCTCCTGCTCTCTGGTCTTCCCCAGGCTCCTGACTTCCCTGAGCCAGATGCTACAGGATTCCTGAGGGTCGATGAGGCTGAGGGTGAGCCGGAGGGTGAGCCTCAGTCTCCCGAAGGTTGCCTGCAACTTGCCCAGCAGGTCGGGGGAAGCTGGGAAGACGCTTCTGGCCACCCTGCAGTGCCCACTATCGGCAGCTCTGGGGGTGGGTAGGAGATGCGTGGTGAGATGCCGCTCCCTGTGCTGGGCCGATTCGACTTGAGGCTGGTGCTGGCCCTCTCGACCCGCGGGAGGGGTCCCATGTGGCTCAGTCTCTCCTCTCTGGTATCAGGTATCTGTGTCATCATCTGTATCTATTCCAACATGGCGGGGAGCTAGCCTTAACGTGCCAACCGAGATGTGAAACAGCAAAAATGAGAGATCTGTCACACAGATTTCATTTTCTTTTTTAAAAAGGACATTTTTGACATTAAAAGAGTACAAAGGACAGAGAGTTTCAGACACGGAATGGATTTATGCTGTGAGAACCTGCCCTGAGGTCCTGGGTCTGATCAGCGCACAGCGGACTTTGCAGGGCCAGCCTGGGCCTTCCTTCACGGCAGAACCATGCTGGAGACCTGCGCCCTCACCCAGAGCCTCCGCACTCTTGGTGTGTCCTGGCCCTCCACGTGCCCTGCCGCGTTTTCCCTAGCGGGCTGCAAGCTCATTGTTCTTGTACCCTTGGTACCTGACACTCTGCTTGATACACAGCAGGTCTTCCACAAGCCAGGCTGATCACCTGCACGACCAGAGAGTGCCCTGAGAAAGCACAGCATGAAGGGGGTCTCACATCAAACCACCCTGCCTGGCTCTGCCTGAGTGGCTCTGCTCCAAGGTGTGATGGGTGCAGGTGGAGAAAGATTTTGATTGTGTATTCTGCTTGCTGTGTGATCTTAGGCAAGCTGCCTAATCTCTCTGTGCATCCATCTCCTCACCGATAAAAGAGGCACAATAGCAATAGATACTAATACAGACCAGGCACTATTCTAAGCGCTTTACGGGTGATAATGCATTTATGCCTCATGAACTATTCTATGAGGTCAGAATTAATTATATCCAAATCTGGCAGGTGAAAAAAGAGGAAGCCAAGGCACAGAGATATTAAGTAACTTGCCCCAAATCACCCAGAGCCCCAGTAGAACTGCCTCTAGATTTTGTGCTCTTAACCACCCTACTATAGCCCCTACCTGAAGGTCCATTATAAGGATTAAATGAGATAATATGTGTAGTGTGCTTAGGACAGGACCTCGCATAAGTCTTGCAGTGAAGAAGCCGTCCTCGCAGGGTTAGCAAGAATTTTGGACAGAAATGCAGTTATAATTAAGCTTTTTTTGTGTGTGTGTGAGTTGGAGTCTCACTCTGTGGCCCAGACTGGTGTGCAGTGGCCGCTCCCCGCCACCGCAGCCTCGACCTGCTGGGCTCCGGCGATCCTTCCACCTCAGCCTTCCGAGTAGCCGGAATTACAGGCATGCGCTACCACGCCCGGCTGATTTTTCTGATTTATTGTAGAGATGAGGTCTCGCTGCCCAGGCGGGTCTCGAACCCGCGGGTTCAGGCAGTCCACTCACCTCAGCCTCCCAAAGACGCGGGATTACAGGCTGAGCCACCGAGCCCGGCTATAATTAAGCATTAATCGGGCTGCACTTTGGCCTACTTCCTTGTAACTGAGAAAGGCACTAGATACTGACCATTTGCATTCCCATTGTTCCTATAGAGAGGATCTCTGATGTTAGAATCACAGGGTTTTTGTCTGAGAATGGCTTAAGATGCTTTTCAGATCCCAAATTCTGGCAGAACAGCAGACGCTGACTAGTTTGCTGAAGACCCCAGCAGAGAGGAACAGAATCAGTATGAGAATAGTCTCTCCATCTCCCTGTGCTGTGACTTCTCCCTGCACTCTTGGACCCACGAACCATTTCCTCACTCCAGCCCACTCCAAAACCCAGAAAAAGCCCAGCCCCAACTCCTCGGGAGACAGATTTGAGGTTTCCTCCCATCTCCTCATCTGGCTGCCCTACAATTTGATCCTTCTCTGCTGCAACCCAGCGTCTCGGTGCATTGACTTACTGTGTGCATCAGGCAGTGGAATTGACAGTGACAGTAAGCACTCTAAGAGTTAGATGCTGCTATTATTGATGCTGTTATTATTATTTGCTTGTTCATCTGTCCTGTGCCCTCAGCCCCCTCTAACAGCCTCCTGGCACCGGCCCAGCGCCCACTCACCCAGGACAAGCCCTGGCCCAGCAACCCTGCCTGGGCACCTTCAGTCCAGGTGTCAGTGGAGCTGTGAGCTGTGAGAGTGGCTGCCAGGAGCCCGCAGGCCCCAGCGCTGACACCTCTCTTTGCCCTACTGAACATTTGCGCAGACTTGGGCAGCCGGGCTCAGATCTCTCGCAACAGCTCTGGCCTTTCTGTTCTCTGTCCTGCAAGACTCACCTCCGAGCCCTGCCCGTTTTCTCAGGGTTTTTCAAAGTCACCCTTGCAGGTAACTTCAGAGACACCTCTTGGGAGAATTAGACCAGAACTGCACTGATGAAGCCCTGAGATCAGCCTGTGAGCTGCCATCTGGAAAAGGTGATCAGCGCAGGTCTCTGGGCAACAGCCAGATGTGAGTGGTGGCCGGGAGGAGACTGAGGAGTGTGGCCTTGATACTTTGCAGCAACCTGGATGGGGACGTGGAGTCCTGTCTCCACTCCCCAAACTGGGGCTGGCTTTGCGACTTGCTTTCACAACAGGGTGTGGTAGACCACACCGAATCCCAGGCCCCAGAGGCCTTGTGGCTTCTACGTTTCCCCGACACACCATACCACGGAGGATGAGGAACCACGTGAAGAGAGATCCAGTCCCCAGCTGTCTCCCATGAGCCCGGCCCAATATAACTTTATGGGCGAGCCCAGGAGAGCCCTGCAGAGAATGAGTAAGTCATGGTTGTTGAAGCCACCAAGTGCTGGGGTATGTTTCAGCAGCAGCGGATAACTGACCAAAGGCCATGGCCGGGGCCAGGCTGCACGCTGCTGAGGACAGGGCCCCACCCGGTACAGTCTCTAGGGGTAGAGATGAAGGAGTGACCACAGTGACTAGAATCTCTAGATGTGCTGTGGGTTGGTCTCTGAGGACTGTCCCTATCTCCTCCGGGGAGACTAGCTTTCTAGGCTACTATTCCCCACGCTGCTGAAAGAACAGCCTCTTCCTTACCCAACCTGCTGGGAGCCCACTCATCTGTACCCCTGTTCCCCCTGAGCTGGAAAACACACTGGCATCAGCTCCAAGGGACTGCCAGTTACAGCTGAAATCACTGTTGGACCTCCCACCCCCCTGCTCCCCGCCGAGTCTCTGACACCCCAGGGAATTTGGGCAACCCTGGGAGAACACAGGGGCCCAAAGTTCAGAGTCACAGAAACCCCAGCTTCTCCCATAAATCACAGAGCAGAAAAGTGGGCCACCACAGAGACTCCTCTTGGGGGCACAAAGACACAGGGGAGAGACACCTGTGCCCACCCACATCGAGAAATCTCACCCACGGCCTGAGGTGGAGGGGGAAGGCTCCGTGGGGCGGGGAAGTCAGGCACACAGGCCGCCCCCGGGAAGCAGGGGTCATTACCAACTCCCCAGGCATCTGTCTAGACCATTTGCCTGCCTGAGCGCCTAACTGAGTCAAGATCTAATTAGTTTCTGTGTCCTGGCTGAGAGCCAAGGGAGGGCACAGGAAGACCTGGGAGGAGGTGCAAGGAGGAGGATTCTCAGGGCAAGCCGGGGTCTCCAGCCCAGCTGCGTGGGAAGAAAGAACGAAATCTCATTTCCATACACTGAAACACCCCAGATGAAAGACATATGTGCCCTTGATGGGGCCTGTTCCTTCCTCTCCCCCAGGACTGTGGGCCATGCACGCCCCGCGCCCACCTCTGTGCCCTGGTTACCAGGGATTCAGGCCAAATTCAAACGTGTCAATTTCAGGTGATAAATGATCAAATCCTTCCTAATTTGCATGTTAAATTTCCTTGTGGTGGAAACAAATAGCCTCAGTTCATCAGAGAAGAGCTTTCCTCGGGAGCCTTTCATTAAGGGCGGCAGTCAGCACTTCCTCTGCATGTTCTGCACCCCACACTGGGGAGTCTGGGGGCTGGGGGGGAGGCCACCAGGTCCCCAGGCTTCTGGGATTGGCTGGCAAATGGGAGGAGGTGCGGGTGCGGGGAGAAAAGAGAGCATGGCTGTGCGTGCACACCTGAGCATTTCAGACTCTTTGGTGCAGGTCCACGGCCCTACCTCCACCCTAACTGGCCGTGTGACCCTGGATAAGTCTGGGCCTCAGTTTCTGCATCTATGGGATGGGAGGTGTGACAACTGGTCTGTGGACTCCCCAGGCCGCCCTGTGTGAATTAAATGCATGCATGCTGATGACGGCACCTGTGCCAGGCTGCGTGGTAAGGCTGGGCGTGCAGAACTGTGCATGGGCACACCCCAGCTTCAGAGAGAACCATGGCCCCACCCGCAGTGCTCAGGGAGTGATCCCGTGACCCAGGGGAACATCGAGGGAACTCAGTCGACATCTGCGGGAGGGTGAGGGGAGGCCAGGACCTGCGATCAGGGGGCCGGGCCTGGCCATGCTCCCACCCTCAACGTGGCCCGTCCCTCCCACGTCCCCAGGTGCCCAGCCTGACCAGGGAAATGCCGCCGTATCAAACTGGATCTTGGTGTCTTTGCTTTCAACCATGCCAGGATGCTGCAGAGCTGAGAGCCCAGCGGGATCTGAGCAGCCCTGGATGGAGACTCAGGGCGCCTGGGTTTGAATTCTAATTCTGATATTAACCCACATCCTTTCCTCCGGGAAGTCATTTCCACTCAGGGCCACGGTGTTACTGCTGTAAGACAGGGGGCTTGACCCCGATGTCAGGAGAGGTGTTCTCTGGCCTTGTGACTCTCTCAAGGCCCCTGCCGTCCATCCCTTTCTTGCCCCACCATTGCCCTCAGCTCAGGTCCAGCCAGGCAGCACCCACCGTCCATCGCCAGCTTCCTCGGGGGTGGGGGCCCGTTCCTCCCCAAGCCAGGACCCATTAAGGCGCGTGTGGGGGAGACAGGTTGCTATGGAAACGGAGCCAGCCAAGGTTTCAGAGACTTTTGCATCTTTTTTCGTCTCTCCCCTTACACTTTGAACTTATTAGTCTTAATCGCCATAATTATTGCAAGGCCGCCAGCCTGAGGCACAAGGAGCCAGCTGCGCCCCTCGCTGCCCAGCACTCGCCCTGCCCCTGGGGGCTCCCCTGCGGCCTCTCCCTCCCATCTGCTGCTCCCCTGGCTTTTCCTGCTGCTCACCAGCAGATCCCGAGGCTGAGCCTGGACCCCTCATGTCGGGAGGACCCTGTCCTAAAGGAGGAGGCCTCCCTCCCCAGGATGCTTGGGGCAGGCTGGAGTGTCTTTGAGGGTGATGGTAGGCGGCGTTTCTGGGCATCTGTGGGGACCAGGTGGGCTTGCCATGGATCGCCATGACCCTCCCCGCATTCTCTTCCACCAGTGGCTGCAGCCTCTCCACCAATGATTTTAGCAGGACCGTTCAGAAGAGGCCAGAGTAAATTATTCACATCTCCGGGAGTTGAGGCTGAAGTGTCTGCTCACAGGTGCATGAGCTTGGGCCAGGCTCTCGGCATCCCTGAACCTCCGACAACGGTGGTGCTTTACCTGCCGGCTCATCCCAGCCCGGGATCAAATGCGGCATCAATGGGGGCAACCTGTTGCCGGGAAGTGCCGTCTACTTAGATTGCCATAAGAAAGAGGGCCTTGGGAGGCTGAGGTGAGTGGATGGCCTGAGCCCGCGGGTTCGAGACCCGCCTGGGCAACTTGGCAAGGCCTCATCTCTATAATAAATCAAAAAATCAGCCGGGCGTGGTAGCGCGCGCCTGTAGTTCCAGCTACTCTGGAAGGCTGAGGCGGAAGGATCGCCGGAGCCCAGCAGGTCGAGGCTGCGGTGGCCGGGAGCGGCCACTGCACTCCAGTCTGGGTGACAGAGTGAGACTCCAACTCAAAAAAAAAAAAAAAAGGGCTGAAGGGACCCCCAAGAGGGAATGCAGGGCGGCCAGCCCATTCTGTCCTCCCTTCCTCCCATGCCGAGCCAGGCCCTGACCGCAGCATGGCATGACACCCACGCACAGAAGGGCAGTCTGGCTCCAGCTGGGTGAGTCGTGGGGACACCGGCACCTTGCTGGAGGGCGTTGGCTCTCCACAGGGGTGCTGTGGCACGGCACTTTTGGCATTTTGGGTTGCCACATCGGAGGGGCACCTGCCGGCAGCTAGCGAGACGAGGCCGGGGCTGCCGCTCACACCAGGCAACGCACAGGGCAGCGCCCCACAACAAAGAACTTTCCATCCCCGAGGTCAACAAGGCCATGCCGAGAAGCCAGCTCTGGTTGCTGCCTTTCTCTTGGGCAGCACAGGCCTGGGGTCTGAGGGGTCCTCAAGCCATGCGGCCACCCCCGCTGGAGGAAGCCTGCCCCGTGTGGCCCCTGGGGGTCCCTCAGCCTCCCCACTTTCCCAGGATCCCCGGGAATGGGAGGAGCTGGCCTCGGGTCAGGGGAAGGACAGGCTTCTCCTCCTCCCGGCCCGCCTCCCCAGCCTTCCCTGAGGATTACGACATTTCCAAACTCGTTAACTTTTAATTACTACCTTCCCTCTGCCTAAGTACACTGGCTCCATGCCACGTACATCTCTATTAAAATTCAATTTATGCCCATCATAACTAATTCCCGCACTTCGGCTTTCTCACCATTTTCAGACAAGATGTCTGAACTCATGGGCGAGTTGGAGTAGATCTCCAGAGAGGCTGGAACAGGCGGACGGGGTCTGGCTTCATGGAGGGGGCGGAACTGGCACTTCCCGGGAGGGCAAGAATGGGACCGCGGTCAGGAAGAATGAGGAGGGGGGAGCCTGCCCCGCTAGGGGGAGGAGGGGGCGCCGGAGCCACTGTCGTTTCCTTGGTGGCTCTCCGGCCACTCTTTCCATGTATAGACATCAGGGCCCGGACACGCTTCTGCATGCCCAAGCTGGCGTGGCATTCACAGCCACCCTGGGAGGTAGCTACTAGTGTTACGGTTCCCATCTTACAGACAAGGCAACCGAGGGAGAGACTAAGTCACAGGCACAGGGTGAGTCAGATACAGGACTGGAAGTCCTCCCAAGAGACGCTGATGCTGGATCCTGGAAGACAAGCGAGGGTTTGCCAGGTGGCAAAGGCGTCAAGGACAGCACAGGTGGGAAAGGGATGGGCGCAGGGTGTTTACGAGCAGAGACCATCCGTACACTACGGGTCCCGCCCCTTAGCAAAGAGAGATGGTGAGAGGAGGCTGGACACAGGGGCAGGGCTGGGTGGCGCAGGGTCTTGGCCTCCACCCCTGCCATGGTGAATGACCCCATAGCTCTCACTGCTCTTCCCAAATCCTCTGAAGACTGCCTGCTGCCTGGATGCAGTCCAGAATGTTCTTCCTGGCGCTCCGGGTCCTACCTCTCCCTTGCAGGGCCAGCGGCGTCCCCGACATGCTCCATCCTGCTCGCCCCGCCTCCAATTCTCTGCTCCTGCCCGTCCATGAGGATCCGCTCCCTCACGGCCTCCCTGAGCTCACCCTTCGCACCTCCTCAGCTTGCCCCATCCTCCCTCTCCTGAAGGCCACCTGACCTCCTGGTCCCTACATCCAGCTGGCAGTCTTAGTATCCAGCCACGGTGGACAGAGTCAGCCACTGGGTCCCCCCTGGAACACCGTCTTCCCTTCCGTGACTCCCCGGTCTCCAGGCTTCTGGCTCTAAACGGGCCTCTGGGCTGGCTTTCGCCTCCCTTATTTATGACCTGCTGGGGCCTCAGCGCCCTCGCCTCGGATGCTGTGTCCATTCCCTCATCCTGACGCATCCCGCGACTTCTCCATGGATACCCTCCGACGCTTCATCTGCTTCTCTGCTGGACATCCCTACCTGGATACCTCACCCAGCAACTACCACCCAGTGCCACGCCTTCCCAGAAAGCCCCTCCTCTGCCACGGTTTCCCTCGTCAGTTGCCTCTATCCCTGCCATCATGACTGACCCCATAGCTCTCGCTGCTCTCCCCCTCCATGGCCTGTGAGACCCTCGACGACCTGACCCCAACATCCATGCCCACCATTCCTCGGGCTTCCGTCCTCCCGTCCCTCCAGCCCTGGCTGACTCCACCCATTCTCTAACCCCAGCTTTCGGAGTAGAGTCTTTTTTGTCTTTCTGAGTTGAGGTCTCACTCTGTGGCCCCGGCTGGAGCGCAGTGGCACAATCATGGCTCATCACAGCCTCAAACTCTGGGTTCAAGGAATCCTCCCTCCTCAGCCTCCTCAGTAGCTGGGATTACAGGTGTGCACCACCATGCTTGACTATTTTAAAAATTTTTTATAGAAACGAGGTCTCACTATGTGGCCCAGACTGGTCTCGAACTCCTGCCGTGGCCTCCCAAAGTGCTGGGGTTACAGGTGTGAGCCACCACACCTGGCTGGAATCTTTTTGACATGTATTTTCCCTTGAAAGCACCACCGGAACTGGAATCCGCCAACGCCTGCACCGTTAATTAATTCTGCTTACACACGCGTGAGGCAAAGGTCTTCTTGTCTCACCACTAGCCCCTGGTATCTGGTCACAAGGGCACATACTGAGTTCATGGCGACCCGACAGGAGCACTCCATCCCTCGCTGCTTGTCCACTCAGGCCAAGTTCTGCACCTCCCAGGGGCTGCCCCAAACTCCTCCAGCTCCTGCTGTCTCTTCCTGCCCCTCCCAGAAACTCCAACACTTGCTCAGCCTCCGTCACCCACCGTGGCCCCAGTGGGGCGGGTGGGACAGACATTGCTGTTGGTGCCGTCATCCTCGCCTACTCTGTGCAGGGCAAGCAGAAGACCCCAGATCCTGGCCTGCTGAATGAATACATGTTGGGGTCTCCTGACGATCCTTCACAGGCTTGGAAGCCTGGTCTCAGATCCACGATTTCAGATCTTGGGCAAGAAGTGGAACCTGAGCCCGGCACTCCTCCTATGTCAAGATGCCTCCCTTCCTGCTGATGTCAGGGGGCCGAGAAGAGGAGCCTTTGTGGAGGTGGCCAGCACGGGGTATGTGACCATTTGCGGTGTTGGTTAATAGGAGGGAACATACGATTTCTCTTTCTGCAGTGGCTTAGGAAGTGCCACCGCCCTGAGAAAAGACAAACACAGCAAGGCAGCATGGAGCAGGGGAGGGGCATGGCTTGGAGTCCTGAAGATCCTGGGTGAAACCTGACTCTCCGTGTGCTGGCTGTGTGACCTTGGGGAAGTTGTGGAACCTCTCTGAACTGAGATTCCTAGTTGTGAGGCAGAGATAATTGCACCAATCGCCCAGAACCGCTGCCAGGAAGCGCTTGGCGTGGTTCCTGACACTCACCTGGCATGTGCTCCCGTGCCCTCGGGGAAGGCCTGCTGGCCTCTGGTTCTTCAGCTTCTGCTGCCTGTTTTTGCTTCTAAGGGAGGCCAGGGAGAGGGTCAGAGAAGCCAGAGACAAAGCAGCTGGCTGGCCTGAGACTGTCTCTTCATCTTCCTCTCTGAGGCATTTCAAAGGCTGCGCGTGGCTCTGTGCCTGTCCCCTGCCTCTGTGCCCGCCTGGGGCCATCACACGCGAGGCGCTCTCTGCCTCAGACGGACTTTCTTCTCTGACCCCATGCAGTTCCCAGACACCAGAGCTGTGTCACAAGCAGCCAGCCTGGCGGAGGGGTGGGGAGCAGCCTGGGACTGGCCCTGCACACACCCACTCCTGGCCACTCGTCCTCTGCCGGCCTCCCACCCTCACGCAGGCATGCCCTCGGAGCAGAGGAATGACACACAGCGAGGAGGGCCGGGGACAGAGGAGCCCGACGGGAACCTGTGTGTGTCTGTGCAGCGAAGATAACAGGCTTGGTTCGGCCCCTGACTCTGGCGGGGACCCCAGGCAAGTTCCTGAGCATCTCTGAACTCCGGGTCCCTCATTTGCAAAACGAGGGTAATAATAATAACACTCACCTCTTAGTGTTGTTGTGAGGTGAGGTATGTGGAGTACCTGGCACTGAGCGAGCCTCCAGAAATGTTAGCTCTCCTCTGAGTGTGTGCGTGGCTGATTATGCACAGGAATCTGTGTGTGTGTGTGTGTGTGTGTGTGTGTGCGTGTGTGTGTGTGTGTGGCATCCACCCCACTCATCTTTTTTTCCTATTTGATTTTAAGTGTGAGAATAATTATGCAAGAAGCTGTTACCAAGGCAGGGCACAATCCTTTGGTCGATGACTCCACCAGAGTCTGGTCACAGGGACAGGTGGTCCAGTCTGTTCTCAGTCTGTCCGTCCTCCCTCCTCCTCCATCACCACCCCCTGTCCTGCCATTTCAGCTGGCGGGGTCATCCCCAGCCACACTGCCCCTGCTGGCGAAAGGGAGGTAAACTGAGGCTGATTAGAGTCAACCTGGGAAGACTGATGGGGAGGGGAGACAGGGAGGTCTGATGGAGGGGACGGGGCCTGATGGTGGGCGTGGCCTGATATGAGAGGGTGTGGCCTGAGGCGAAGGGCGTGGCCTGATGGGAGGGGGCGTGGCCTGACGAGAGAGGGCGTGGTCTGGTTCCGGCAGCCTGGTTTGATGGGAGGGGCTTCCGCAGCAATGCCACAGAGCCTGACCTTTAGGGCTTTTATGCAACTTGCCCACTCCATGCTGTGGGCAGACAGGCTCATGACCAACACACCTGTATACACGACTGTGAGGGACTCACATTCACACTCACACTCACGCATTCTCACACACCCCATACATCCCAGACGAGCATTGTGTTCAGCCTTCCGCCACCTTCCCCATCACATACCTGGGTACTCATTTTGGGAAGCTGCGACCCTCTTCCAGGGTAGGGACCGGCAGTGAGGCCAGTGCCAGACCTGGGGAAGGGTCTCCCAGGCAGTGTCCTGCTTACATGAGAAAAAGGATCTCATCTAGTCAGATTTTGCTTTATCTCTTAGGGATATCTGGCCCCACCCCCTCCCGACTGTTATAGCCACTTTATCTCTCTATCTGGGAATTCAAGGTTTCTAAATGGGTAAGATTTGTCACCAACAAGGAGCTCTCACAGCACTTGCCAAAGAGGAGTTCTGGAAAGGGTCCTGGGTAACATCATTGTTACTTGCAAAGGTGTGCACAGTCCAGGTGACCACTCAGGCTCATCTGTACGAGTGATTTCTGGTGGATTTGTTAGCAAATTTGCCCCCTAAGTCTATCCGTACAGACACCTTGAATCAGCCCAACAGGTACCATTAATTTCATGTAAGTTCCACCAAGGAAGGGGTTTGACTTATAGAATCTCATGAATTCCTTACAATAACCCTCTAAGGTAGGTTTTACTGTTACTGATCCCAAGAAGAGCAAACAAATTCGGAGGGGCTCATGAGTGAATTCTGCCCAAGGTCACAGAGCAGGCAGGGACATAACTGCAATCAGGAAGGCCTAACTCCAAAGTCTATGTTCTTTCCACTCTGCACCCGTGAGAAAGACGTGTGTATGTGTGTGTGACTTCTGTCATAATCACATGTACTCAGAAGGATGCACAGGCTTGCCTTTGTGTACCTTGCTGTGCACGTGAGAGCACACACACGCACATCCCGGACGCATTTGCTTACAGATCCCACCAAGAATAAAGACTCAGAGATTGGACATGAATGTAAGCTTTCCTTCCTTGGAAACATAGTTATTTTTATGGCAGCACTTCTAATCTTATTTTCCCTCAACTTGCTGAGGAAACGCAGCCATTTTCCTGCCTGAAAATCGGATATTAACACCCTACTCAAAGCCTAGGGTTTGTAAAATTCTAGGAAGAGCTCAGTTGGCCAACCTCCTATGGAATGCAGTGTTCAGTGTGCATTTATTTGTTTGTTAAGCCCCAAAGAAATGCTGAGAATCTAAGGATGCGGGGGATGGGCATGTCAAAAGGACTCAGGATCCAGCCTAGAGGAGTTCCACTGGTTAGCTTTGGATTCATATGAGCATTGAGCATATCCACAATGACATGGATAGATTAAAACACATTGAATAAATAGAACATATTAGTTTACACTGATGCTAAATTATTTTAAAAGAGATAAGAAGGGAAAGCTCTTTACAAGAGATGCCAAGGAATATAAGCAAGAGGAATAATAGAAAATATCCTTATCAAAACCACCATGGTAATAACAGATTCAGGCAAGACTCATCAATGGATACTAAACTGCTGGGTGGGAGATTGCTGGGAAAAAGAATATTCACACGGTCCCAAGTTGCCCACCTATTGCCATTTATCAATTACAAAGGGAGGAAAATACCTCAACACCTTGACAATGGAGAAATCTAGCAGGCATCACCTTGATCAGCAAACCAAAGCTCATATGAGGGCAATAATGGGGGCAAACTGTTGTCAGCGGCCTTCCAGTGTGAAGCCTCAAGAATGACTCACACTGACAGCATATTGTTGCCAAAAAGGTTTAATGTGAGTTTAATCATGAAGCTACAACTGGACAAATCCACATGGAGGGAGATTCAGCAAAGCTGCCTGCACTCTCAGAAGTGCCAATGCCATGAAAGAGAAAAAAAAAAACTATCCAAATAACTCTAGCTTGAAGGTGTATAAAGAGTCATGACAACTCAACGCAATGTGTGGTCCCTGAACGGGCCTCATATCAAACAACAACAATGACTGGGACAAATAAGTCAAATCTGAATAGAAATCTGAATATGGGCTGAGTATTAGATAGCAGGATGGTATCAATGTTAAATTTCCCGAGTGTGAAACTTGTGTTGTAGTCCTGAAGATGAATGCCTGGTTCTTAGGCAATATTGCTTAGGAGTGAAGTGACATGATGTCTACAACGAATTCTGAAGTAGTCCAGAGAAAAAAGTGCATGCATATATGCGTGTTGGAGAGAGTGAGAGAGCTCAAGTGAGTGATATCTTTATAACTGGTAATGGCAAACCTTTATACGGTGTTTACAGGGCTATACTTAGAATTTTCCTAAGATTTGAAACTATCAAAATGTAAAAGGAAGAAAGAAGCACTGCTGTGGCCCAGGCCCTCTCTGGGGACAGGGATGGTGCAGTGGACACGGGTGGCTTCTGTCTGCCCACAGAAGGGGCTGTCAAAGTTGGGTCCTATGCCCAGCAGTAGGCATGCGGTACAGGCCCGGCCAATCAGGATGCGCCGTGCAGCTGCCCGCTGTGATTGGCTAGGGATGATCTGAACCAGCCAATCAGAATCCTCCCCTGGGATCTTCTAAGTGAAGTGTCCAGGGAAGTTCCCTTTACTCTGAAATCAGGCAGCTGTAGCCTGTGGTCCCTGCACTTCTCAGAGACTCTCCTGGCTTGAGAATGAAGTAAGAATTCAGAAGTGGACACAGCTGAGCAGCCTGGGGGGCAAGGGCCTGGCAGTATCAAGCGTTTGCTTCTAGGTCCTGAGACCTCTGGAACTGCCAGGGTTCTAGAAGTTCTGAACTCAGTTCTGTGGTGTAGTTACAATGTAACAATGTTCTATGTAAATGACGAGAAGACAAGGTCTCTAAGAATGTGTTATGGAAAGTCACAGAGGACAGGAGAAAAGTGTGTGTGTGTGTGTGTGTGTGTGTGTGTGTGTGTGTGTGTGTGAGAGAGAGAGAGAGAGAGAGAGACAGTGAGAGAGAGAGAGAGGGAGGGAGAGAGAGAGAGCGAGCAAGCATGCACACGTGTACTATGAAAAGCTTTCTTAAAAAGGCATAATTTAAGCTGGACCCTGCAGGAGAGAGAAGGCTCTGAAAGGGATGATATTCCATGTGGATGGGACAGTTTGCCTCTTACAGAGGCAGGTAAGAGAGGGATACACAGGGGAGTGTCCCGAGCCCTGAGATGGTCTGGCTTGGTGGGAGTATGCTACCCTGGACGGAGTAGCAGGAGGGAAGAGATGCTGTCAGGAACAGACCAGGAAGAGTTCTAAGGCCATACTCAGGAGTCTGCACCTTACCTTGTGGGCACAGCAAGTTTCTGATGAGAGGAAAATCCTGATCAGACTAGCCTTTGGGCACAGCACTGCCACTGTGCCATTAAGAGCCGGCACTCTTGGGGGCAGGGAGGCAGAGGGATGAGTTTCCCAAGCACAAGCTCATTTATTTCCCCTGAATAACTTCCACCCAACACCGCCATAAAATGGCATATTTGCATTCTCCCCATTGCTTTGTTTTCTAGAATTTGCAGAGCACATTTAGTAGAAAGAGTGCTTAGGATACACATTAAGGAAGAATTGCAGTAATACTTCCTCAACCAGGGACAGTGTGTCGGATGGTAAAAAAAAAAAAAAAAATCCTGCTCTGGGCTGGGTGTGGTGGCTGATGTCTGTAATCCCAGCACTTTGGGAGGTCAAGACAGGAGGACTGCCTGAGCCCAGAAGTTCGAGACCAGCCTGGGCAACATGGTGAGACTGTCTCTACACTTAAAAAAAATTCCTGCTCTGGAGTCAGACAACTTTTATTTGAAGCCCAGCTCAGCAATCTGCCCTTTGGTGATTGGGTTAACTTCTGCAAGCCTCAGTTTGTCTATCCGTAGAACGGGGGGAGATAACTGAAACAACTCATGGGATTGCTGGCAGGATTAAAGGAGACCATCACAGAGTACACCGTAACGCCTGCCGTAGAACACATTCTCTTTCATCGCCAGCGGTTATCATTTTCATTACTATCGTCAGTAGCCGAACCCTGTCTGCTACCTGGATGTCTACCGGGGCAAAAGCTGACTGTGTCCAAAGGTAGCCCATTCCATTGTTGGGTAAACCCGCCTGATCCTTCCGGTGAGTCGGAAGCTGCTTCTATACGTCACCCACTCTTGCATCCAAGCAGTGCCAGGGCTCCCAAAGAGCCACTCTGAACCAGACAAAGAAACGACTCTCCTCCTCCTGGGTCCTGCCTCCAGCTCCCTCCTGGGAGAGGCCACGGGCAGACTGGGAGCCTGGCACCACGCACACTCATGGTATGCCACCTGCATACTCTCAGTGTCTCACTCAAGCATGTCCGCCGTCTGAGAAGACAGATGCTGTCAACACTTCCCTGGAGTTGCCAGGTGGCAGTCAGGAGCAGCTCTGAGCCCCCAACTGAAAACCACTGCAAGAACTGCCCGGGGAAGCCCTCTGGTTCCCTCTGGTCCCCTCATGAGCTTCCTGGAAAATCCAAGGCCCAGAGGGGCCAGCCTTGGAGGGCCTCTGGCTCGCCCGTCCAGGTGTCCCCTCTTCAGAAGGGGACGGTGGTCCTCCTGCCCTGGGCTCTCTTACTCCCTCTTTTCCCAATGTGGCCACACGACACCAGCCAGTCCAGTCCAGGGGTGAGATAAAAATACTGTGTGTGGGGGGGGGGATGGGGGAGATAGTTAGTCACCCCAGACTCTGTCCTCCAGGCTTCCCAAAGGAAGGGACGGTTCTCCAGGAAGGACAGATCCTCAAGCAATTAAACCTCCTCCTCTCATCTGCATTCCTGTCCCTTGGCAGATCTGTATCAACATCCCCAGGGCAAGACAATCTTGTTTCCCCAACAAAACCGATTATGCACATCAGGCCCGGGATTAATCACCAGCCACGGGGTTGAAGCCAATAAAAAAGGCAGAGATGGGCAGATAGGAGCAGAAAGAGGGAGCGCACCCTAACTCTGCAGTCTTGAGGAAAGGGTGCCAGTTGGACGGCCGGGGGCTGCTCAAGACCCCACAGCCGCGCCTGGTGAGACCCTGCGGTCTCCCACTCTTCTTTCTCCCCATGTGACGGTGTCCCCGCAGGGACACAAATAGGGTGTGACGATACGTGGGCGGGTCATTTCCAGTTCCACTGGAATTGTCCCCAAATAGATGTCCCCTCCTTTGCAGAATCCAGGTTGCCACGTGCCCCACCCTCCAGTTAACTTGGGTTAACTTCTGCAAGCCTCAGTTTGTCCATCTGTAGAATGGGGGTAGATAACTGATACGACTCATGGGATTGCTGGCAGGATTAAAGGAGACCATCACAGAGTGCACATCACAACGTCTACCATAGAACACACTCTCTTTCATTGCCAGCGGTTATCATTTTCATTACTATCGTCAGTAGCTGAACCCTGTCTGCTACCTGGATGTCTTCAGGGGCAAAAGCTGACTGCGCCCAAAGGTAGCCCATTTCCAGTTCCCTCCAGCGGACCCAGACCCTCCCGTAGAGCCCCCTGGAGTGGCAGGTTCTTCTCAGCGGGGAGTTTAGGAAGGGACTCTGGCCACAGCCACAGCCACAGCCACAGCTGCTGGCAGAGAGAGCCCCTGTACCTCAGCCACTCTCTCTGCCCCTGTACACTATGATATGGGTCCCGCAGTCTGGGCAGCAGCCCCGGCCCACTACCCAGCCATCCTCTGCTGGGGTCAACAGGGCGGGGCTGTCTCACCCCCGGGCCAGACGGCCTTTGCCCCAGTTTCGTTGCTCCAGCCTCCCAGAGCACGAGAGTGGGAGTCAGAAGCTGAGCCCGCCCCACCTCCCCAGCGACACATAGTCCCCCCCACCACACCCCTCAGGGCGGGGCAGTGGCCCTGGCAGCCAGGAGGAAGGGGAGGAGCGAGTTACCGGTATTCCAGGGAGAACTTGGTCAGCTCTCTGTTGTTGTGCAGCCACTTGAACTCCAGTGGCCAGCTGCCTTCCGCCATGCACGTGAGCACCAGGCGGTTCCCTTCCAGGTGCACCTGCGTCCGCACCGGCTCCGTCTTGAAATACGGGGGCACGTCATCTGCGGGAGACAGAGAAGCAAAGCCACTGTCACCACCTGCTCACCTGCATGCCTCGGCTGGTTCAGGACCCTCACGCCCCCAGGCGGATGGGGCAGGGGCAGCCAGGCAACTTGTCCAAGGTCACATGGCTGGGAAGGACTTGAACTGGGGTCAGTCTAACTCCAAGGCTTGGTTATCACTGTGACTGCCCACGCCTACCAACCAGAGCCCTGCCTCCCTGCTGCCCGGATCACGCCGGGCTCACTGCCCTGCCGCCATCTCACTCTCCGGCACCTTCCATCTGTTCCTGCCCTGGTTGCCTGGCCATTCCAGCCCCTTCCCTCCTGGGTTTCTCGATCCAGGGGAGAAGGTGGGGGCGGGGGACACTGACTGTGCCTCAATCAAAAGGCATATAACTGTCACAGGAAAACAGGGAGAAGGCAGGCTTGGTGGCTCAGCCTGTCATCCCAGCACTTTGGGAGGCTGAGGTGAGTGGATTGCCTGAGCCCATGGGTTCGAGACCCGCCTGGGCAACGTGGCGAGACCTCCTCTCTACAATAAGTCAAAAATTAGCCGGGCGTGGTAGCGCGCGCCTGTAGTTCCAGCTACTTGGAAGGCTGAGGCAGAAGGATCGCCAGAGCCCAGCAGGTCGAGGCTGCGGTGGCCGGGAGCGGCCACTGCACTCCAGTCCGGGCGACAGAGGGAGACTCCAACTCAAAAAAAAAAGAAAGAAAACAGGGAGGTGGGTTGAGAAGATAGGAATCTTCTGAGTCCTGCTCCCCCAGCCTGGGGGAGCACCTCAAGGTCTATCCGGCGGGTCCTCTGCCACTGGGCAGCTTGCTCCTTTTGTCCTGGGCCAGCCTGCCTCTACCACCTCATTTGTGCCCAGTCAGTTGCCTGGGCAGAGGAGGCACCGCTGCTTGGGCTGTGTGTGGGGGGTGGGAGGGCGAGCGGTCACTGTGGGTCTCCACAGATTCACCCTCACCCCTTGGCCTGATGGTTAGCCCAGCCGAGCACGACCCTCCCCACCCCCCATGCTCCCCCGACAGAGACAATGGACGTTGTTGGCCCTGGACTTCCAGAGACGGCTCAGACCAACCGCTGCCGATGGAAAGGGTGGGAATGGAGCCTCTGTCCTCTGGGTCAGGGAGGGGGTGGAAGGGAGTATGGATAAGAGGGAGACAGGATGGTGGGGGATGGGGAAGAGGGAGGGACTCTAAGCCTATCCTTGACATCTGCCTTCTGGGGTGGGTTGGGCCTGGAGATAAGAGCCAGCATTTGTAGTAACAGTCACAAGGGTCACTGTGCTTGCTCCAGGGTCTCTCATATATATGCTCGTGTAATCCTCCTGGCAACCCCACGACTAGACAGGATTAGAATCCACATTTTAGAAAGCGCACACCCAGGCCCCGAGGGATTAGAGACCTGCCCATGGTCATATAGCCGGGTGGGAGGGGCTGAGCCCCACAGACCAGCTGCAGAGGCCAAGTGCTTGAGCCCCGGTGACTCCCTCTGGGAAGCAGGAACTCAGCAGGAGGAGAGGCATCAGGCAAGAACGAATCAGGCAAGAACCCACAGACACCCGGAGTTGGGGTCCTTGCACTGGATAGACAGGGGCGTGAGTTCCAGAAAGCCCCACCCAGTGGCACTCCCTGGTGAGCACCCCTTGCCATGTGCTAAGAGCTTGACTGGGGCCAGGACCAGGCTGCCAGCCCAAGTCCACACACCTTCCAGTGACCACACTGTGCCCAGAGGGGTGAGACATGCTGAAAGCCACACAGGAAGCTGCTGGCAGGGCAGGCCCTGGGCATCCTGACCTCCAGGCCCGTGGCGGGTCTGTGTTCTCTCCACTGCTTCCCAGCTACGTGGGGGTGGACACATATTCACTGGAGTCTCAATTTCTCCATCCGTGGACACAGGAAAAGTGACCTCAATGGCTAAGGAGTGGAGAGGTTAGTGACTAAAGATACTGACCCGGAGACTGGCCTGGAGTTGATGTTCAGCAAATGTTCATTTCTTTCCTGAACACTAAAGCGTGGGTGTCCCTGCCAGGCAGGGGGCTCCAGCATCCTCAGCGCGGGCTGATGCCCCAGACACACTGTGGTCAACCAGCTAATCCTCCTGTCTGGGTCCAGAGGGTTGATAGAACATCCCAAAGGAGGAAGAGGAAGGGGCTGGGGAGGGGGTGATTTAAGGCCCAGGTCGTCAGTCAGACTGACCTTCAAGAGCATCAAGGGGCCTGGACCCTGGTCAGTCCCCTCACCCTCAGATCTAACCAGTGCTGGGTGTCCATAGTCTTTGGTTCCTCATTTGTTTCCAGGCCTTTCTGGGCTCCAGCTCAGATTTTATACCTCAGCAGAAGCCCCAGTGTACGAGTGGGGTCCGGCCCACTGACCCTGCCACACAGCACCCCCAAATCTTGCACCCCACTCATGCCCAAGGGCTCGATCTTATGGGTGTATAACTGGCAACAGTTTGGGGGGCTTTTTCTTAAACCCCCATCTTGGCTACCCACCCTCACCATGGGGGCCACCAGAGAAACAGACCTAAGGGTGAGCTGGTAGTGGCTCAGGGATCAGGAGGAGGCAGAAGGACCCCTTTGACGGCCCTCTCTGTGTCTCCCTGTCCGTTACCACCATTCTCACGCACATCTTTCAGTGCGCACAGAAACCGCAGGTGAGCACCTGCCTTGGAGACAGCCAAGAAGGTGCCTTTTAGAGCGTGGACTTGGGGGAGTGACTGCCATCTCCTCGTCCCTCCCGAGGCTGTTTGTGCCCCTGGGATCCTAGCCCACCTCTGGCCGCGTAGCGGGGAGGGCAGAGAGGCGGGTGGCACCCATGAATCAAGGGAGAGGCCTGCTGCCTGCTGGGCAGCTGGCTCTGCTCAGCTGAGCAAATGGGCGGGTTCTCACTTCAAAGGCACATTCAGCTTCTCCAGCAGCTTTCAAGAGCCCTTTGAATCGAGCCTTTAAAAATCCTCTGTTCATTGCTCTCATCACTCGTTTGTTTTAAAACAATAACGTTCCCAACCCCCGAGTGATTAAATCCCTTCCATGTGGGGCTGACTCTGAGCCAGAATGGCACGAGGGGGCCGTAGCGTGTGTCTGAGCGCACACACGTGCACATTCGGGCGCACACACGCCCTGCGCCCAGACGCCCGCCCCTCTGTCCACCTGCTCACTGGACAATTTGCTCCAGGTCTGCATCGGTGGGTTCATTCCTCAGGCCCACCAGGGGCGCCAGCCTAGAGCATAAAGACTTTTGCTTAGATGGGTGGATCAGGGGCTCCCAGAGATAATGGCTCTGGGGAGGAGGGAAAGGGAGCGGGCTCTTCCCTGAGCACCTGCTGGGCACCAGGCCCTGAGCTGGGGACACCACATCCCTCCTCCCATGTTATCCTCACTCGGCTCCTCTCCTGAGCCGCTGTGGAGAGGCCACCCCCTTCCCAAAGGTCCCCTGCCCTCCGATGCAGGGATCCTGGGTGAGCATCAAGGAAGTCCCACCAGCCGGGTTTCCTCAACTCACCTGCACTCACCCAAAGGCGGGAGATGGCAGGGGGAGAGGGGGCCAACAGTGGGATGAGTGCATCTGTGTGTTCTCATGTGTGTCTGTGTCTGTGCACGCGCGCCC
The DNA here is from genome assembly GCF_000164805.1 of Carlito syrichta. Classification (NCBI taxonomy): domain Eukaryota; kingdom Metazoa; phylum Chordata; class Mammalia; order Primates; family Tarsiidae; genus Carlito; species Carlito syrichta. Next base: position 280,881 of record NW_007246513.1, read on the forward strand.
ATGCACATCTGTGTATGCACGTCTGTGTGTTTGAGCATGTGTGTCTGTGGATCGGCTTCTCTGTGTGCTCACATCTGTGTGTGTGTGTGTGTGTGTGTGTGTGCGCGCGTGCGCGAGCAGGGGTAGATCCCTTTTTTTTTTGAGTTGGAGTTTCACTCTGTCGCCCAGACTGGAGCGCAGTGGCCGCTCCCGGCCACCGCAGCCTCGACCTACTGGGCTCCGGCGATCCTCCCGCCTCAGCCTTCCGAATAGCTGGAACTACAGGCGTGCGCTACCACGCCCGGGTAATTTTTTGATTTATTGTAGAGATGAGGTCTGGCCAAGTTGCCCAAGCGGGTCTCAAACCCACAGGCTCAGGCAATCCACTCACCTCAGCCTCCCAAGGTGTGGGATTACAGGCCGAGCCACCGAGCCCGGCTAGGGGTAGATTTCTGTGCTGTGAATGCAAAGGAGGGTAATGCAAATCATTGACCTTGGGAAAGTTACTTAACCTCTTTGCTGTAGTTGGGGGATATTGTTTTTGTGAAGATTAAATAAATTAATAAATACACAGTGCTTTAGAACAGAGCCTGACACACACTATTGGAGGAGTGGCTATGATTATTATGGTCATATACACAGATGGGCAGATTAGCTCAGAGAGAGCTCATAGCCTCCTGGCAGGGACCAGCAACTCCCCTCAGTCTTAGTCCTAGGATGGTGCAGCATACAACCTGTGCAACTGTCCACAATGGCCCCGTGAGTCACCCTCTCAGTGCCAAGGAGATAACTGAGGGTGGAGGAGAACTGTGGACAGAAAGAACCAACATCATAAAGATGTCATTTGCTCACACTTTTCTTCACTTTAAACGCACACAGGAATTTTTTCAAAGTCCACATAAAAAACTACCACCAGGAGAGAATAACCAAGACAATTCTGAAAAAGAAGGGCAAAAGAAGAAACTAGCAAGATGCTGAATTGTATTCAAAGCTGCAATAATTAAAACAGTGTGTTGTACAAATAGACTGATGAAGAAATCGCCCCAGAGTCTAGAAATAGACCCCAAAACATATGGGGATATCAATGCGTGATGAAAGTAGAATTTCAAATCAGTGGGTAATAGACCAATTATTCCACAAATGGCAAGGACGCCATTTAGAGATAAAAAGATAAAACAACTCCATGTAGCAAATACACATGTGTACCCCCTGAATCTAAAATAAAAAAATAAATAACATAAGCTCTCTTCCTGACACATTACAAACGCCAAATAAATGCTAGATGGATAATGTTTTAAACATGAAAAATGAAATTCTAAAAGAACCAGAAAAATATCAGAGATTTAAAAATACACAATCTTGGCGAAGCAAAGCACCCGCCAAGTACTTTCTAAGTATTATACAAACTCCACGGGGTCATAAAACAGACACCTTCGACGCCATAAAAATTCTGCATGGGGGAAAAAAATCCTCATACACAAAAAGCAGCGACAAATGACAAACTGGGGGAAAGCTATCTGCAGCTCTTATCACGGGCAAAGAGCTAATTTTCCTGATATAAACATGCTCCCACAAATCAATAAGAAAAAGATTCACAAGCCAATAGAAAAGTGGGCAGAGGATATGAAGTTCGCAGAAAAGAACTGCAAATGCCCCTGGCGCCCAGGCAGAGATGCTCAGCCTGGTGGTCCACGGGAGGCAAACAGAAACGCGCTGAGGTACGTCTCCCCCACAGCCAAGACGGGGAAGTGTGATGCTCCGGACGGCCGGCTCGGAAGAGACAGGCACACCCACACACAGCCTGTGGGACTGCTGCTTGCCATGCCATCTACACCGCGGCTCGCCATGCCATCTATGTAGAGCGACTCGGCACTCTGTCAAAGCTCCAAACACACGCGCCCTCCAGTTCACCAACTCTTCAAGGAATTCACCCTCCACAGACCCTCTTGGGCATGTGTGAGACGACAGCACTTCAGAGCCACACGGCTTGTAACAGCGAAGGCTCAAAACCACCCGGATGCCCGTCGAGAGGGCACTGGGTAAAGAAGTTTGCAGTTCTTTTCTGCGAACTTTGTGCTGGAACAGTCTTTGAGGACTACTCGTAAGCGACAACGGCAAGGTGCAGAGTGGGGCGGATAACCTGCTGCCATTTAAGTAAATGCTTTTCTTCCTCAAGTACAAAAATGTATTTGGTTGGCTGGGCACAGTGGCTCACACCCGTAATCGTAGCACTTTGGGAAGCTGACTTGGGAGGATCACTTGAGCCCAGGAGTTCAAGACCAGCCAGGGCAACACAGCAAGACCCCAATTCTGCCCTCCCCCCAAATACTTGTATGATATAAAAATATACAACATATAATGTTTTGTTATAATATATAATATTATCGATAACATTATATAATAATATTGTATGATATTATGTATCGCATATAGTATAATATATAACATTTTATGCCATATGTAATATATATTATATATTATAAGAAATTATATATATTTGCTTGCATAGACATACGCTTTTTCTGGTGGCCACACCAGAAACTGGTCCTGCTGATGCTTCAGGGAGAGCTGGGTGGCTGGTGGCTCAGAGGGGGCAACTTTCCACTTTGTGTAATATTTCTTCTGTGTCCCACATGTATAGATGACTTATTTATGATCTGATATATGCAAACACACATGTGAGTGTGCAGGGTGGGTAGTCACAGGGTGGTCCTGCTGGGATTTGGGCAGGCCCTCGGTGTGTGATTCAGTGGTGTCACATGGCTGGGAATCCCTGACCAGTAGAACCTGAGTCCCTTGAATGAAGAGCCGCCTTCAGAGGCCAGCAAGAAGCCTGAGCCTGGGGCTTCCTTCTGATTTCCTCTAACCCGTCCAGGGGCCCTGATTGCCATCTTCCTGTGCAATTCTCCTAAATGCCCCCATTGTCAGCCTCTGACTCCAGGCTAAATGGCCCCATACAGAAACTAATCTCAACTTCAACTTTTCCCCTCTCTGTGGCCCCCTGAAAAATAATGTCATCTTTCTCCAAGTCCCAGGCTGCTCCGTCTCACTGCTCTGGGCATCTGACCTCCCAGCCAGCCCCTGGAGCCGCTGCACTCCCTGGAGCCATTCCTGTGGGGAACAGGCCAGCGGGTGGGGAAGCTGGTGCAGGTCTCTGCCAGCCACCCAATTGGCTAAGTGATTCACATCTGCCCTCCAGAGCAAGCTTTGAGGGTCCTGCGCCTGCACAAATCCCCTTCCCAGCTCTGAGCACCCGGAAGCCTCTCTCCCTCAGCAGTTCCTTCCCAGGCACATGGAAATAACAACTCCATCATCGTGAGCTTCCCTGGGATGCTTGGGAACCGGGTGGGAGCTGGGATTTCTAGACTTGCAAACTTTTCTCCCACCATGTCCCAGTCTTGGCCCCATTGCCTTTGTCCTGGACTGACCACCGTGGCCTCCTAATGGGTGCCTGGCTTGGAAGCCTCGCTCCCTAGCCCTGGCTGGCCACAGACCTGAGCAGGGCGGACCCTGGGTGGGAAGGAGAGGGGACTCAGGTGGGCCACTCTCACCAAACCACTCTTACTTCTTCCAAACTTCTACTCCTGCTTCCACCTTCAGTGTACATTATCCACCAGACTTTCTGTCCACGAAGCACTTATGTCCATCATCTCAGTTAAGAGTTACCAGAATGTCTCAGGGACAGAACTATCATTGCCCCCGTTTTACAGATGGGAACGCTGACACTCAGAAAGGTTGTGTAACTGAATTCCACCACACAGACAGAAATCCCAGTCTAGGGGATGCCAGAGTTCCAGATCTTTCTGTTGTTGTTTCACCCTTCACACCCCGACCTGTAGCATCATGGGTGGTAAGAAGGACGGGGACATTCCAGGAGGCTGGTGGCCTCTCTCAGTGTACTGGGTTTGAAACCACAGCAGAGGACATGCAGCATTTCTTATGATTTGTGGTCCCAGAGCTAGATCGGGGAGTGAGGGTGAAAAAGACAGCCCGGCTGAGAATGAGTCCTGGGAAATAGTTGGGAGAATAAGGACGCAGAACATTCTAGGAGAGCCTGGTCCACCCAGGGATGAGGGCGTCAGTGGGACACGGTGATGAGGGGCTGGGAGAGAAGCCTGGAAAAGCAAGAAACCAAACAGGGCAGAAGATGGACAGACGCAGGCCTGGGGAGCAGGGGCCCAGGGTCTCGGGGGCTTCTCAGGAGGGAGAGGCTGAGCTGGGGACCTCCTGCCCCGGCTCTCTCCCCATGTGAGTTCCTAGGAGCCACCTTTCCCGAGCTTGAAGGTCCCAGGGGGTGAAGATAAATGAGGTTTAAATCCCCTTCCTCTGCCAGCTGAAGTTTGACCTCAAGCACTCCAGGGCCTAACCAGTCTTATCTATGAGACAGCTGGAAACCCCTGCCCCAGAGGCTGCTGGGAGAAACACAGAAGCCAATGTATGTGAGGCTGGAGCCCCAGTGCTTGGTGTCTTGGGGTGCCTTTTTTCTGCCATGCAGACTTTGGGGACGATCACGTGGGAGGGAGATGGAGAAAGGGGGAAGACCTGTTATGCTCACCTCACCCCTTCCCCATTTCTCAGAGCCGTCCCCTTAAGGAGCCCCATGTTTTTCCAAAAGTCTCATATCTTAGACTTCCAAGTTCAGCACCCTCAAAGCCACTTCCAGCTGACTTAAAAACTGGGTCTGGCAGGGTACGGGGGCTACATCTGTAATCCCAGCACTTTGGAAGACTGAGGCGGGAGAAATGCTTGAACCCAGGAGTTTGAGATTAGCCTGGGCAACATAGCAAGACCTGGTCTCTGAATCAAAAAATTAACCAGGCATGGTGGCATGCGCCTATAGTCCCAGCTACTTGGGAGGCTAAGGTGGAAGGACTGCCTGAGCCCAGGAGATCAAGACTGTGGTGAGCCATAATAGTGCCACTGTACTCCAGCCTGGGTGACAGAGTGAGACTCCAACTCAAAAAAAAAAATAAATAAATAAATATATATATATATATATATTAGCAAGGTGTGGTGGCGTGTTCCTGTAGTCTCAGCAACACGGGAGGTGGAAGCGAGAGGACAGCCTGAGTCTGGGAGATCAAGGCTGTGGTGAACTGTGATCATGGCACTGTACCACTCCAGCCTGGGCAACAGAGTGAGACCTCAACTCAGAGAAAGAAAGAGAGAAAGGAATGAAAAACTGGGTCTAGGTGAAAATGAGTCATGGATCTTGAGCCAAGTGTCGGGTCTAGGGTAGAGACAGCTGTAGCCTCAGGAAGGACCGCAAAGGTCTATGTGGATGTGTCCCACAATGTGGGTGATTCCTGTAGGTCCGTCTGCCACCTAAATCCAGGGGGTACTTTGGTTGGGCAGCCCTAGAAACCTCATACGATGCTTCACGGAAATGTCTGTCCATCACTCCACAGAAGGCATCATGGCAGCCAACCAGAGTGCTGGGAAGAGAGTCTGGAGACTGGATCCTGCCTCACTGGGCCACAGCCAGTCCTTCCCAGACACACCACATCTGCCACGCCTCAGGGGCAGAGGGCTGTGGCCTAGATGGAGGCTGCACGGCCCTGGTCAGTCCCCGGTCTCCAGAAAAAGTGTGGGGGGAATGCAGACAGCAGCAGGCAGGGCGGGGCCCCTCTTGCTGCTTGATGAAGACCGTGGGAGCTTAGGGCTTGGGCTGCTCCCTTGCTCCCCCGTGCCAGCATGACCCAACCCCCTTGCCCCACCCAGCCACAGCACCCCAGGCCCCTCCCCCCAGACTCCCTTCTCACGACTGCTCCCACAAATGAGATGCTAATGTATGCCCCTCCCCGGCCTCCTCTGTCTCCTGGCAGATGCCCGGCCCGGCTAGGCCCAGTGCCGCCTGCATGCCAAGTGCTTCATTAGCGAGAAGAGAAGACTCTCACCCTCCTTAATCCAGTCTTCGCCCGTGACCTTCAGGAGCCAGGCGCCTCCTGACGTCGGGCCTGGGAGGGCGCAGCCATCAATTACTCCACAGCCTCCGCGGCCGCCCCAGGATGGATTTCTTGCTCAGAAAAGCGTGTTCGAAAAGCGTCTAATGGAACGGCTCATCAATTTGTTTGAATACACATCTAATCTGATTAGGGGGGCCTGGCCACCAGGGCCGCCCACGCAACTGATCCTTGACATGGCCCCGGGGAATCATAAGGGAGGTGGCAGGGCCTGTCTGGGGAAGGAGGGGCGTGTGTCTCGAGCCTGCCTCCAGCCTCCCTCGGCTCTGCCCATGGTGCATCTAGCCAAAAAGTCACAGAGAAAAGAACAGCACATCACGCAGATGCCAGAGGGCTGGGCCCATGAAGCCTGTCTCTCTCTAGCCCCACACTGGGCCCAGAGCCTAGGACAGAGAAGAGGCCTAGGAAACACAGAGGCAAATGAATAAGTGACAATAGGGTCCAGCACGGGAGCCAAGGGACGCTCACAAAGTCACCTCCGGGACGAGACTAGCTGATGCCCGAACTGGGTTGAAGAGTGTCTGTCCCAAGTTCAGAACGTGACCTCGTCTGGAAATAGAGTCACCGCAGATGTAGTTGGTGAAGATGTAGGGTCACACTGGAGAAGGTTGCCCTTCTGTGTCTGGCGTTTTTGTAAGAGAAGAAACGTAGAGACAGAGACACACAGGGGAAGACAGAGGTAGGGGATGGAGTGATGCGGCTGTGAGCCAAGGAGTGCCTAGGACTGCAGGGAGCCGCCAGAGCCAGGAGGGGCAAGGAAGGGTCCTTCAGAGGACACATGGCCCTACTGCCACCTGGATCTCAGACTGCTGGCCTCCAGAACTGCGAGAGAACACACTTCTGTTGTTCAAAGCCACCCAGCTTGCGCCGCATTGGTAAGGCAGCTCTAGGAAATGAGTGCGATGCCTTCCAGAAACTTCCATCCACCACTCCAGGAAGACAGCACGGCAGACAACCAGAGCACTGCGAGGTGAGTCTGGAGCCAGAGTCCTGCCTTGGTGGACCTCAATGACCCGAGGCGGGACGGTGCACTTAGAGCCATTATCCGGTTTATAGCTGGGCCTTCCCAGACCTACCGCATCTGCCCTGCCCCAGGGCCGTTGCTGATACCATTCTCTTCCTCATTGCTTTCCTGAGAAAATGTTGGTGTTCATCCCATGCTGGTTTCTGCCTGGCATCCCTTCAAAGCTCAACACTGTGTCCTTTTCCTGAGGATGCTTTCCTCATGTCCTTCCCAGACATCCTGACATCCCCCTCGAACTCCTGAGGTCACCTCCTTTCTTGCATGTGTGGTGACTCCCACACCAGTGTGCCATCCACTGCAAGGAGAACAGGGTTTCCCTCATCGCCCCAGCCCAGAGCCTGGCTGCAGCCTGGCAGGCAGGAGGGCCCACATCCGTGAATGAGAAAATGGGCCGACAAGTCAGCTGTAGGGCCTCAGCCGGGTCCCTTCCCTCTAGGGGGTGGACCAACCCAGGGGTGTCTCTACATTCCTGCCTGGCTCTGACATTGCCAGAGCTGAGTAGCCGTGTGGGGAAGGACCCTACTGGGCCCTGGAATGGGAACACCTGGTTCAAATCCTGCGGACTCTGTCCCACACTGGCCGTGTGACCCCAACATTTCTCTCTAACTCCTCTGCACCTCAGTCTCCTCCCCCGAAAAACGGGCTAAGAGCAGTGCTGCCCTCACAAGCCGGTGGAGGGAGCAGGGGCTCAGACCAGAGTCACGAAGAGGAGACTGTTATTCTTCCCCACCTTTGCTCCGTGTGGCCTCTGCAAGCCTATCTCCTAGCCAGGCCCTCCGTTGGGACCGCACAGGTGACTAATGCCAAATATCCCCGGCCTTGCCTGGAAAAAAGACGGCTCTCATTTCCCATGGGTTTACTTTGCTATTCACAGAAGGGAAGGAAGCCCTCTCTTCCACTTCACTCGGAGGGTTCAGAGATTAAACTTATACCATTGATTAGAATGTTTTGGCCTAACGGTGCTATTATCCTTTTTGTGTATTCAGATTCATGGGCACTATACAAGTGGCGATCATAAAATTTGGACGAAGTCCTGGAATTCCTCCCAAGAAGCTTCCTTGTGCTGCGTGGACTATACTCCCTTCCCCCTCAATGGCCCGAGGCGGGACGGCACACTTGGAGCCATTCTCGGGTTTGTAGCTGGGCCTTCCCAGACCTACCACATCTCCTTAGAAGATGGATGAAGGGCCTTGTCAGAGCTCAGATTTGGGGGTCAGCTGCCTGGCTAGGCCCTGGTGGCTCTGTGGAGACTTGGCCCCAGCCTCTGTCCGTCTTCCAGATGCTGCTCCTGAAGATTCCTTCCAGGTGGCTTTCTCCACCCCATGGGCACCCCTCCTCAGCCCACTCCCTGAGCCTGAGGACTCTGCTTGTCAGAGAGACATCGGCTTCCCACAGGCCTACTGGAGCCCAGAGCAAGGACTCACAGGCCCAGGGGTGCTTCCAAGAGCCCACAGCCTGTGGGTGTAGCCCTCTGGTCTACAATGGTGCTGCCAGACACAGGGCACTGAAGGCTGTGCCATGAGGAACGGACAAGGGTTCTGGCTGGCATGCTTCCCAGGGCAGCCACCTGTTTCTCCACTTGCCCACCCTGGGAGGAGGGCCACCACCCAAAAGTAGACAGATGGTCCACTGGGCCAGAGCGGGGAGAGGTGGACAGAGGGGAAGAGGGGGACTGGCCCTGACTTTACACCAGCACTGATGTCCTAATACTGAACGAAGAGCTGAGCTGGACAGCAGACATCTTCAGCGCCTTGGCCTCACCACCCCAGGTGGGGGCTTTCCACCCAGTTTTAGGGGTGTCTTCTCAGTCCCCTTCCCTGGCCTCAGGGCAGGGCAGCCCAGGCCAGGGAGAGGGAGAAAGAAAGCGAGGCATTTGTTGATGGCTGTTCCATGCCATGCTCCTGTGTTTACTCATGTAATCCTCCTGGCCACCCTAGGGTGGTGTTACAATTACTGCCCTTTTATTTCTCTCATCTGAGCTTAGAGGAGGAAGGTCCCAGGTCATATGCAGGTCACCAGCAGAGTGGGGTTTCGAACCCACAGCTGCCCGCCTCCCTGCAGGACCTCTGACCTCCCCTCAGGTCGGGCTGTGTCTGGATCCCGGGAAAGGAGTCTGGACTGGGCCTAGGGTCGGGGGAAAAACAACGCGTGAGCGGCTCTGTGCGCGGAGCCTGAGAGATGGGACCCGCCGCAGAAGAAGAGCACACATTCATCAGGCTGGTGACCCCGGTGTACCGGCGCTTTGTGGCGTGTAACAAAGACTGCCGAGCAGAAAATTGGAGTTCAATTTGCCGTCCATCCTCAGCAGCGCTCAGCCCATTCCAGTCCCTGGCAGGCACCTCTGCGCTTTATCATAAATAATAACACCATGCGGTTCTATGGTCCTTTCTGCAGTTACAGTCCCCGAGCAATTTACAAGCTGGATTATACACAGAGGCCTGCACACGCCTGCCCGCGGGCACACATCGTGCAGGCTGCCCCCTTCCCGGTCATTCGCAGGGGCCTACAGGCTGCCCTTGAGTCCTGGCGTCACCCACGGGGGCTGTGCCCAAAATGGAGGAGAGCGGGTCCACTGCCTGGATGCTGGGCTGTGTTTCTGCCCTGCCCACCCTCCTGGTCTCTTTTCTTGGCTCTCGTGGTTGGCAGAGAACCCACCAGGCCTGGCGGCCCACAGCTCCTTACTGGGCAGGGTCCAAGGATGCAGGGTCCACCGTCTCTCTTTGCTCTCACTTTAGAGGGAGATTCTGGAACTCATCCCCTCTGATCAGCAGTGACCCGCTGTCTCCACAAGAAGCCCATTTTCTCTCCTCTGAACTTCACGAGTGGGGCTGAGAGGGGGCAGTAGAAACTGAGACCCATGAGATCAACCTCTAGCAGAGACTCCCCTGGGAATCTGCGTCGGTGGCTGTGCAGAGATGGAAGCCCAGGACTGCTGGCGCCCACTCCACGGCACGGCCATGTAGATGGCGGGTCTGCCAAGGCTGAGCAGACTGGGCCACTCCCTCTGAGCAGCCTGGAAACTAGGCCAAGAGGCAGGGGCTCGAGGGGGGCCCCGAGGGGCACCAGCAGCAGTTTCCTTCCCCTCTTTTCATGCAACTAAGTAAAATGGAGGTCACATGCCATAGGATGCTGTTTATGCGAAATACTCAAAACAGGGCATCCGTGGAGATAGCGCTCAGGTTGCTGGCTTCTGGGCAGCTGGGAGGAGGGAGAATGCAGAGTGACTGCTTAATGGGTACAGGTTTCATTTTGGGGTGATGGGTGTTCTGGGTAGGGTTGGTGCATACCATTGTGAATGCAGCAAGTGCCATGGAAGGGTTCGCTCTAAAATGGACCCTTCCATCTCGTGTGAATCTTACTTCCATCAAATAAATAAACGAATAAACACAAAGTGGGTGCGAGTGGTACCTGAGCCCTCCCACTCTCCACCCCGCCTCATCCCCCTCCCAGCCCCATGCAGTCCTTAGGAAGAAATCCAGAGAGAAGTTCCAGGTGCTCGTGCTGTCCTAAGGTGTCACCTGGCTCCCACCTCAGCCCCTCCTCCTTGGCCCTGTCACTCAAGAGCACCTCTGGGTGTGGACCCAGGCAAAGGGTCTCCTCTTTGGTTCTGGAGGGCGGGGCTGGGTTTCCAATCAGTCTCATGGGCTAAAAGCCTGTGCTGGCTCCAAGTAAATCCCCTCCCCCGGCCCCTGCCCAGGTTTCTAGGCCTTCTGGCATGAGGACAGAAAGCCTTGACTTTGTCGGTGAACTAAGGGTGGGGCTGAGCCCCATCTCTGCACTTTTAAGCTGCTTGACACCAAGTGAGCCCCTAAGTTTTCTGAGCCAGAGTCTCCCTGGCTTGCCCCAGGGAATCCTGTAATACTGCCCTTGTTGAGTTTTGTTAGGATTCAACGCCATAGGACAGGATAAAAACCCAGGAACACCATGCTGGGCCGAGGGCTTGGCAAAGAGATCACAGGAGCCGGACGTCATGCCAGGCCAGGTGCTGGGGCCTTCAGTGTTGCCTCTTATTAACACCACGTGGCCACGTGACAGAGAAGATGCCCAGCATCCCACTTCACAGAGGGGGTGCTGAGGACGGCAGAGCTGAGTGGTTCTCTAGGCCAAGCCATAGGGAGTGGCCTGGGAGGACGTGTGAGGGCATAATAAGGGCTCGTTCTCTTGTTCCTTCCATAAGTCCAGTATCATCAAATGCCAACCCAGAGTGTGCAGCTCTGAGAATGACAGCCCCTGAGGGGAGAAGGCAGGGCCTTATCCTGGCAGAGCTCCAGGTGGGCGTATGAGTTGCCCCACATGCAGGGGAGGGGCGAGGCTGCGCCTCCGGTTGTCCTGACCCTTGTCCCAGGCTGCAGCTGCCCTGCTGGTCTGGCTGTCCCTGCTCACGTGCCTGGTGGCAGCTGGCTTTCCCAGACAGCAGCCTGGCCCACCTGTTTGGAAAAGGAGAGGGAGTCTGCAGAAGTGGGGTTGGAGGTGGGGAGGGACCACCACAGCCCCCATGTTCCAGGGGCTGCATTCATTATCCTTGCGGGAACAGCCAGGCTCCCTGCTGGCCAATAAGGCCTTGTGCTTTGAAAACGCAGAGCCCATCTGTGGTGCACGAAAGGTGGCGGAACCGAAGTCTGCAGGGGAAGGGAATGGTATCTGGCCTCTGCTGGCTGTCCACTTAGGGAGGTGGCTGGCCGACCTCTAGCCAGCAGCTCCCCACATTGCCTTGCTAAGTGCCACGGTCCTGGGTTTCAACAGGTCTCCAGCACCCCAGAGGAGCCTGGGTACAGCAGCTGACCCCAGGGCATATGAGAGACCGAGACACAGGGAATTCATGCCAAGGAGAGAGTAGGCCGGCTTTACCCCAGCACCTCCACGGTGCTGCGCTCACCTTGAAATGGGATTTGTGTCTCTGCCTCTGGTACCCAGCCTCTCCTGCAGGTGGGTTGAGGATAGACACAGAGAAAGCCCTAAGCTGGAGTCCAGGTCCTGTCCCGGCTCTGGCTACTCACAGCTTCTTAGCTTCTCTAGAGGGCAGCTTTTATGGAGATCATCTAACCCAGCCCCTCTTTTGAAAGATGGGGAAACAGAGGCAGGGGAGTTTAAAGGAGGGCTGGAGCCCACATTGTCTGATACCAAATCACCCCGTTTCATCGATAGCTCTTGGCTTCATTTTTGCCACTTTTGAAATGGGCATGAGGGTTTACCAGGTGTCCACTGTCCCCTTCCGAGTCTAGGCCAGCACCTGGGTTTTCTTGAAGATGTCTGGTTTCCCCAAACCAAGCCCGAGCTGTCCTTCTTGATGGAGGGAGGGCCACTGCTTCTGAACAGTTTTCATGCATTCCTGCCATACCCCCTATTAGGGGTTGAATTAGGTGCCTCCAGAATGCATGTTGAAGTCCTAACCCTGGGTATCTATGAAAGTGACCTTACCTGGAAACAGTCTTTGAAGATGGATTCAAGTTAAAATGAGGTCATTGGGGATCCCCAATCCAATATGACAGAGACAGACACACAGGGAGAAGCAGGGAAGAGGCAGCCATATGTACACAGAGGCTGTGGAATAATGCAGTTACCAGTCAAGGAACACCAAGGATTGTGGAGAGCACCAGAAACTAAGAGCGGCGAGGGGGAACCTCCCTTACGGGCTTCAGAGGGTCATGGCCCCACTGACGCTGGTTTCAGTCTTCTGGCCTCCGGGACCGCGAGACAAGAAACGTCTGCTGTTTGAAGCCACCCCGTCTCTCATACCTTCTCATGATAGTCCCAGGACACAAATCCACCCCTCACCAACACCCCAACAACGATCCAGCCCTGAGCTGAGCCCCTTCCTGTCTGCAGGCTTCCCAGGGGCTCCCCCGGCGGCAGAAGCCAATCCCCTCCTGCAAACTCACACGTTGTTATCACACCCTGTGTGACTCGTGGAAACTTCTGAGGGCTCCACTGGACTCTAAGCTGTTAAAGGACACACTTTGGCCATTTCTGTGCCCGCTGTCCCTACTCTGGTTTCTTGCACAGAGTAGGAGCTCGGTAGACACTGAGTGAAGAGATGAAGGAGAGGCACTTTCTCGCTTCTGGGGCCTCTGTGACGAGCCCCACTGCCTCCCTTGACCGATCACTTCTCGCTCTCGCCAGTCACTTCTCCGTGCTCTGGCCTTAACTTGCCCTCCCTGGCCCCACAGCCACGTGGTGACAGCCGCTCTGCAGTCAAGCCTGAGCTCCGCTAATGGTGACCAATGACTGATGACATCCCTCATGGTGGGGACCTGCGGGCAGCGGGATTGGCATGTTGGCAGGAGGCACGGTGTGACTGATGGCCCTGTGTGGCCACAGACCCTTTCCAATCCCTTCCCTGGAAGCCGGTGCTTTCTGGGATGGAGAGCGGCGTGGCCCTCCACTCCCCAGTTCACCCGGGGAACACACTCCTTCTTTCCCTGCTGCCTCCCCCACGTCCCGGAGCTAAAGCCCCTGCCCTTCCTCTGGTGGGCTAGGGATAGGGGACGATGGGATGTTTAGCGGCCATGGCCTCAGGGGGTGTGTGATGTATTTGTGCTCCCTGTTTTCCTGCCAGGACGCCTCCATCCACAGAGAGTGGTGTGAGGGCCACACACTTGCTGCCCCGAGAAGTGACCCTCAGCCAGACACAGCCTTCCAAGGGTTTCAGGGGCTCATGGTTACAGGGGCTAGGCGGCTCTGTGCTCTCTGTGTGGGATCCCCGAGCCCAGGTAGTATGACCGTCCCATGGTACAGATGAGTAAACTGACGCTTACAAACACGCAGTGACGGAGCCCCGGTTACACAGGTGGCCAGCATGGGCTCTAGGGTTGGGACGATAGGCCGTCTGTCTCTAATTCCTACAATCCTTCCACGGCGATGCATGAAGTGGGTGAGAAAGGCAACAAGTTCCTCTCTGGGCTCTCCACCCCCAACCACGCTTGCATCTCAGAGAGGCAGCAATGAGGGCTCCGTCCTTGGACTCTTTCCAGGGACCTGGGCTGCCTGGCGATGCGGGGGAAAGGCGGCTGAGTCATCATGTACATCGCAGGGGTGATGCTGCGGATGCCTGTCAAGAGACCCACCTCCTCTAGGCCCTGTGTGACCCTGGGCAGCCAGGCTACTTCTCTGGGCCTCGGTCCCTCTAGGTCACAATAAGGCTCACCTCTGCCCCCACCTCCGCAGGGCACCAGGAGTGAGGACAGATGGCCGTTGAGGCAAGAAGCTGGGAGAAGTAAGGGTCTTGTCATCAGTTGTGTGAGACCCAAGATAGGCTCCATGAGGAACAGGTATGGGGGAGGGAGGGCCCCAGAAGCAACCCTTAAGGGACAAAGGTTGGGTGGGGGGTCCCGGGAGACCTTCGCTCACTCCATCCTGGCCCGGGTGTCAGGACCAGGAGGGCAGGCTGGGGGCCTGGGCTTGGCAATGGACAAAGCCAGCATGGGAATGGGAGTTTACAGGAAGGCTACAAGTTACTGGAAAGGACAATAAATTAATATAATAGGGCTGCTTGGCGGGTGACAAGGGATAAAACATGTGGTCCAAAAAAGCCCCATGTGAGATTGTCAGAAGGATGGATGAGAAGGGAAGACAGAGGAGGAGGAAAAAGGGGACGAGGAGGTTAACGGCCCTTGACTCCCATGCCTTGCAAATCCTCTCGGCCCTCTGCCATGATGCAGAATATACATGACACTCATTCACTCACAGCTCAATTCACTCATTCAGCAAATGCTTTTTGAGTACCTACTATGCTCCAGGAGCTATCATGGCAAGTTTGAAGGAAACCGCTGCCCCAGGGAGCTCACCAGGAGGATGGATGAACCAACTGGCAATGGGTCAGGCATATGGTAGAGCAAAGCCCACGGTACATCAGGCCTGCCATGGAGGCTTGCAGGACTGCAAAGGACCCTCAGGGGAGGTGTCCCCAAACAGTGAGGACATGTGCCAGGCAGGACGGTCAGGAAGACTCGCAGGCAGAGGGTGCCATTTGTGCAAAGGCCGGGATGTGTGAGAGGAATGGTGGCTTCTGAGAACTCCAGGTATTTCAGCCTGATGGGGCTGGAGGTATAGGGGTGGGGGCTGCAAGGTGGAAAGAGGTGTGGCTAGCTGCCATAGTAGCCGCAGGGCAGGCCTGGGTTGCACAACTTGGATCCAAGCCCTGGCTTTGCCACTCAGAAACTGTGTGACCTTGGGTGAATCAGTTAACCTCTTGGATCTGGTTTCCTCTCTGAGGACAAGAGAATGAGGTGGGAGTCATTGGATCCGCTTCATAGGGGAAAATGCAGATGTATCTCTTAGCAGTTTCTGGTTTCGAATAAATGAATGAATGGTGGGGCTGAGGTCCCAGAGAAGAAAGGGCTTATAAGTTGTGCCCGGGAGCTTGGCTGTCATCCCTAGGACAGTGGAAAGACACTGGAGGTTGTGAGTGTGTGCATGTGTGTGTCTCTGTGTGTGCATGTATGCACATGCATGCATGTATATGTATGTGTATATGTGTGTATGTGTGTGCATACGTGCATCTCTGTGTGCATGCAGACATGCATGCAAATATGTATGCATATCTATGTGTGTGCATGTGTGTGCATGTATGTGTATGTGTATATGTGTGTATGTGTGTGCATATGTGCATCTCTGGGTGCATGCAGACATGCATGCAAATATGTATGCATATCTATGTGTGTGCATGTATGTGTATGTGTGTGTCTGTGTGCATGCACGTGCTGGTGTGTGTGCCCACTGAAGCCTTGTTTGGTGGCAGGATCAGCCCAAGGTCGCACAAGACCACTGACGTTTCCATCTCCAGCCTTTCCCAGAGGAGAGTCACACGCAGTTC
>NW_007246513.1:296678-305922 GCF_000164805.1 Carlito syrichta
TTGCAGGACTGCAAAGGACCCTCAGGGGAGGTGTCCCCAAACAGTGAGGACATGTGCCAGGCAGGACGGTCAGGAAGACTCGCAGGCAGAGGGTGCCATTTGTGCAAAGGCCGGGATGTGTGAGAGGAATGGTGGCTTCTGAGAACTCCAGGTATTTCAGCCTGATGGGGCTGGAGGTATAGGGGTGGGGGCTGCAAGGTGGAAAGAGGTGTGGCTAGCTGCCATAGTAGCCGCAGGGCAGGCCTGGGTTGCACAACTTGGATCCAAGCCCTGGCTTTGCCACTCAGAAACTGTGTGACCTTGGGTGAATCAGTTAACCTCTTGGATCTGGTTTCCTCTCTGAGGACAAGAGAATGAGGTGGGAGTCATTGGATCCGCTTCATAGGGGAAAATGCAGATGTATCTCTTAGCAGTTTCTGGTTTCGAATAAATGAATGAATGGTGGGGCTGAGGTCCCAGAGAAGAAAGGGCTTATAAGTTGTGCCCGGGAGCTTGGCTGTCATCCCTAGGACAGTGGAAAGACACTGGAGGTTGTGAGTGTGTGCATGTGTGTGTCTCTGTGTGTGCATGTATGCACATGCATGCATGTATATGTATGTGTATATGTGTGTATGTGTGTGCATACGTGCATCTCTGTGTGCATGCAGACATGCATGCAAATATGTATGCATATCTATGTGTGTGCATGTATGTGTATGTGTGTGTCTGTGTGCATGCACGTGCTGGTGTGTGTGCCCACTGAAGCCTTGTTTGGTGGCAGGATCAGCCCAAGGTTGCACAAGACCACTGACGTTTCCATCTCCAGCCTTTCCCAGAGGAGAGTCACACGCAGTTCAAGGAAAAGACGAAGAAGTCGGGGATGACCTTGAACGACCTCAGATGAGGACAGAATGAAGGACTCTTGCATCTCGTCACAGAGGGTCTTGAGGTCGTGAGTCATCTCGTCAACCCTTTCTGCTCAGTGAGCACCAGTTACAGCCGGCCCTGGCAACACAAAGAGGTGTGACACGGCCCTTCCTGGAGGTCTTTGCAAGCTGGCTGGGGAGATAGGATTCTCTCAGCAAGGGATGAGGACTCACACACAGGTGGTGACTAACGGTGTGAGGCATCATGGGGCACCACCTTGCTGTGGACACAGGAACCAGGTGCAGGGGCACCGGGAGCGGGGTGAAGGGGGGCGGCTGAAGACTGGTGGAGGAAGGGGACATGGTGTGAGTCACTCGCTCACAGATCCATCCAGTGGTGTTGGACTGTCAGGCCTGTACCAGAAGGCGGGGGTCAGGATGATGCAGGCTTTGAGCCTGCGTTGCTCAGCATCTCCCAAGAAATGCAGGCTTTAGAGATGGCAAGAGTGAAGGGGTGTGGATGGTGAGCAGGTGGCGATGAAAACGCAGAACATCAAGGAGAGATCGCCCCAGTAGGTGACACTTGAGCCGAGGCAGAAGCCAGGCAGACAGGGAAGAGCAGGTTAGAGAGTTTGGAGGGGACAGGCGGCCTGGCCCATTCACATCCAGCTGTGGACTGGAAGGGGGCACTGGTGGCAGGAGCCTCCGCGGGGAGAAGGGGAGAGGGGGGAAGGGAGAGAAGGTATGGGTCTGCACTGCCCCACCCAGGCTCCGGGGCTCTGTCCCAAGTGCAGAGAGAAGTCCCTGAAGTGACACTGCCAGTTTCGCAGGTTTCTGCATCCCTCCTGGCAGGGTGAAGGAGGTAAGACTCCAGGGCACAATCTCCTGGGAAGAAACACCTCCTTTGGAGGACTTTATTGTCTTTTCTATCCTATGGGAAATAGTTCGCAGTCCAAGAGAAAGAGGATGCTGGGGAGACAGAAGTCGGCTCAGGTGGCTTGCATGGAACCTGGTGGTGGCAGCAGGGATGGTGAGAAGTATGGAGATTTGGGAGCTATTTCGAGGCGGAATGGAGGTCTGTGGGGTAGACTGGAGAGTGCCCGAGCGGGAGGGAAGAGTCCTAGGGAGGGTGAGGGCTACTGAGATCGGAATACTGCAGCAGGAGCTGGTTTGAGGAAAAGATACAGAGTCTGGTTCTGGGCATGTTGTGGCCAGCTGGATATCCAGGTGGAGAGTCCAGGTGATATCTGGGCCCGGAGCCCAGAGAAGGGGCGTGGAGCCATCCACCTGCATGGATTGGGGAACTGGAGTCACACACCTTACAAAATCTCCCAGAGGGAAAAGGGGCATGAGGAGGCGGGGAGGTCTGAGACCACGGCGGGGTGCATCTCCCAAGTCTCACGGGGTTTTTCATCCATCCTGGGTGCCTCGGCCCAATTCATGGCCCGTGCAATGTGCCAGGTCGTCCCAGGAGCTTTGGATACACTAAAGCCACATGACAACCCTTCAAGGTCGCTATGCTCCTCCAACAGATAGGGAAGCAGCTGTGCGGGGAGGATGTGTCCAAGGTCACTCACAGCCAGGCCTGGCCAAGTCCTCGGCTTGGGCTCCCCGCCCAAGGAGACCTTCCACCTTGCGAAGTCGCAGGTGCACAGGGAGGGCTGCTTGGGTTGCGCTCTCCCTTGTGTTCCCCCAAGTGGCTGAATCCACACGTCCCTCCATCTCTTTCCCACCCGCTGTTGACTCTTCAGCACCGAGGAGCTTCCCTCCCGGACAGCAGATCAATCTCTCTGTGGCCTGTCCACTCACACTGCATTTCTCCCCCGAAGGTCAAAGCTTCTATTTCCAGATGAGAGGAGAGTCCCTCTGGCACCCCCAGTCACAGGTGACTTATGGACCAGTCCATACATCCCTTGCTCTTTGGACCATGGCACTGGCACAGGTGGGAGGAGCTGGGGAAGTGCACCTGGCCCTTACACCCCTGCCTTCCTTGGGGTCTCTGGAAGCTGGGCTTCCTCGCTTCTTCTGCGGCTTCTGGTGGCTTTCACGGGACCTGCCCTCTCTTCTCTCTTTCTTGAGTCCTCTTAGATCATTCTGGCCTCTAGAGCCTTCTGTAAAACCTCCTTTTGGAGCTTAGCTTTTTTTCCCCAGCGTGTACGGAACATATGTCCCTGTGCAGTAGAAAGATGGTTCCAAATTATCATAATACTATAAGAAAAGGATTGGCAGTAGTGGGAAACTGCCAGGGGAAGGGGGAGAACACCTCATCAACAAGGGTAGCCGCATAATGAAGATTTGTATACCTAACCCTGAATTGGACCCCACATCTTTAAAATGAAAAACTTAAAAGGAAGAATGCTGGTTCCGGGGAAAAGAGTTGCTTTGGTTTATAGTGAGACCCACATGTGAGTCAGCACCAGGGTGCCCTGCAGTGAGGAACGAGGTCAGAAGAAGCTGGGGCAGCAGGGGAAGGCCAGACTGATGGCCGAGAGCTTTGGCTCGGGCCTGCTTCCACCCTGGGGAGCTGGGAGGCTTTGGAAAACAGACTTCACCCTTCGGTGCCTCAATTTTCTCATCTGAAAATGGGGGAGCAGCATCAACATGAAGAGTGGAATAGTAATGAAACAAGACAGGCTAGGATGCTGGCTTACATAAGTGATAGTCAAGTGAGGTTAGGGTACTGGGTTGATAGTGTTCCCTCAAATCCATTTATACCTGGAACCTCAGAATGGGACCTTAATTTGGAAGGAGGGATTTTGCAGGTGCAAGTAGTTCAGTTACGATAAGGTCACAATGGATCGAAGGAGCCTTTGAATCGACTGGTGTCCTTACAAGAAGGCTGCGTGAAGACTCAGAGACACACAGGAAGAGGGCTGCATGTGGGCAGAGGCAGAAATTGAAGTCATGCATCTACAAGTCAAAGGCCATGAAGGGCCGCAGCAACTGCTAGGGGCTAGGAGAGAGGCTTCCTCAGAACTTCCGGAAGAAGCCAGCTTGGCTGACACCTTGATCTTGGACTTCCAGTGCTCAGGACTCTGAGTCAACCTATTTCTGTTGTTTGAGCCACCCATTTTGTGGTAACTGGCTCCAGCAGCCACAGGAAATGAAAACGGTGGGTGAGAGGGTAGCAGGAGAGATGTGTCCTTAACACTACACCCATTCCCATTGCTCAGTGGGGTGAAGGGACGTTCTCTAGGGATTGCATTGGGAGTTGGGGGAAGAGAAAACCATCTTTTGTGTCTTCCATGCCAGTTGGACCACAGCTAGATGGGGGATGACATGATTCTTTCTGCTTTGTGCTAGCTTCTTGTTTCATCTCTGTGCCCGTTTGTGATATGCCCTCCCTAGGCTCCAGGGAACACCAATGGTCTGACACCCAGGTGCAGGGCAGAGCCTGGGTGGGGGAAGGGGTGGAGGTTGTACTGCTGGTTGGATGGGATCGATGACGTCTGAACAGTGCCTCCCCCGCTCCCCTTGTCCCACAGTCTGGCTCTCCCCAGCTTCCCCTAACGTTTTCCCCATCATGGTCTTAACTGATGTCATGGCACCATATTACCATGCAGAAGGGAACTGTTTTAGGCAACTGTTTTAGTGCAAACAATCTTATCACTTGTGTTCCCCAGCAGAGCTTCTAGCTAAAAACCCATGGGAGCATGTGACCCTGGTTGTTTTCTCTGACGAGGGACATCAGATGCCTCCTGATCACCTACCCCGTGGAGGCCTGTAAGACCTCTCTGGGTGTTGGCTATGCCCATCACTCCCTCCTTGACACTCTGACCTGGGCTTCCGTTACCTCCTCCTAGTTCTCCTCCTCTTCCCACCCTTCCTTCCCTGCCTCCCTGGCTTGCTCTTCTTCCTCCTTGGGCTCTGAAGCATTGATGTTTCCAGTTTTCTGCTTGGATCCTTCCCATCCCCATCATCTTCCCTTAGAGAGGACAGCCACTTTTCTTTTCTGGTTTTAGCTATGGCTCGGATGCTAAATGCCTCCCAGATCTTTAACCCTGATTTTTTGCTTGAATAAGTCAACTATATTTTCATGACCTCCGGAATGCTTATAAGTTTAAAATATCCAAACTAGCCTGGTGCAGTGACTCAAGCCTGTAATCCCAGCACTTTGGGAGGCCGAGGTGAGAGGATTGCCTGAGTCCAGGGGTTTGAGACCAGCCTGGCCAACTTAGTGAGACCTCATCTCCACAATAAATAAATAAATAAATAAATAAATAGCCAGGCATGGTGGCGTGCACCTGTAGTTCCAGCTACTTGGAAGGCTGAGGCAGAAGGATCGCCTGAGCCCAGGAGGTTGAGGCTGCGGTAACTATGAGTGTGCCACTGCACTCTAGCCTGGGCGACAGAGTGAGACTCCAACTCAAAAAAAAAAAAAAAAAGAAAGAAAAAATCTCAGGTCTCTGCAGACTGGTGTAGTTCCCAGTTCTCTAGTGTAGCTAGCCATCTCATTTGCCCTGCTGTCTAAGCCAGAAATAACTGCGGCCGTCCTAGCTTTCTTCTCCCCTCCCCCACCCCAGACCTCCCCTCACCCTCCCCCGACCCTGGGCCCTGTGAGCCCCGGCTGCCATGCTGTGCTGCTTGCTTCTGGTCCACCACTGGCGTACAATAAATATGTCGAGTCCTGCCGGGTTTACCTTCTGAGTATTCCTTAAACTGGCATGCCACCCCTGCCCCATCTCTGATCTAGATTCCATCTGCCAGGCCCTTCCTGGCCTCCAGTCTGTCAGTCATGAGCCTGACCTACTTAATTAAAGGGATTTCTAACCGTGTGTTCCTGTCCAAATTCCTTCAGTGGCAACCCACTGCGTACAGAGTAAAATACTCCTTAATGAGGAATACGTAGATTGGCTGGACACATGGTGGAGGCTCTGGAAATACTGGATACATGGAAGGACTCAACAACCTGTGGTCCTCCCAGACCACACACCCTTACCCCGGAGCCTCCACACCAGGCAACTCACTGCCTGACACCCACCCAACCCGTCCCCTGGACACTGGCGATCCGGCCTGGTGGTGGCTGTGGTGCCTGTCCTCATCGCCATCACGTGGCATCACGATGATCTCTTCGTGCATGGGTCTCTCTCTTGAGGCCAGAAGTTCTCACGGGGGGTGATTTTGTATCCCCTCCCCTCCCAGGGACCCCTGGCAAGATCTGGAGACAGCACTAGGGGGAGAGGGTGAAGGATGCTGGTACTATTCTACCGTGCATGGGAACGATCTGGCACAGAGTATCAACTGTTCTGAGACTAAGTAACCTTGGCTAGACTTGACTGAGGTCCCCACCTACTCACCCACCCGCAGGACCTGGCCCTGTGCCCACCACACAATAGGCCTCACCACATGTTTGCTGAATGAATACCCCCGCACTCCAGCCTGGGCCTAGAAGTGCAATCCAGACTCTTCTTCCCCCAGGCCCCAGAACCAGGTGGCAGGGGAGGCGGCAGCTGAGAGCACCGTCCTTCAGAGAGGAGCTGTTTCCTCCAGGAGCCGGGGCGGATGCGACCAATTTAGCTAACAAGTTGCCAGGGCTGTGATAACGCTGCCAGACAATGAAATTGCCCTTCTTACCAACACGGACTGCCAGGCTGACGAGACAAACAAGCCTGTTAATTAGGCCTAGAATGGCAGCCGCCAAAGGGACAATATTTCCAAGGGAACAGGGGGCTGGGGCTCTCTCTTGTCCCACCAGGGATGGGGCCTGAAGCTGGGCTTCATCCCATTCCAGGGAGGAAGAAAGGATCGTCTCACCGTGGCCACAGTCCCACGAGTCTGGGTCGAGAGGGTGGTTAGCGTGTCTGTCTTCAGTCACAGGCTTCCCAGGGGCAGGGGACTCGTCAGTTAACCCTCTGATGGCCTTCAGCATGGCAGTCTGCCCAGACGGGCACTTAATAAAGGCATTTAATAAAGATGAGTGTAAGCATCAAAGGGCTCGCTCCCCTTTCAAGTTCCGCCTCTCTCTGTTCCTCTCCAGCCAGCCCCCTGGGTGTCCATTTTGCTCTTGCCTTTCTTGCCCCTCCCTCCGGCCCCTGTGCAGTCCTCCTGCCCCTACAGGTGATGGCAGAGCAGTGCGCCACCAAGCAAGGTGCGAAGAAGTCCCTAGGACTGCTGGTGGGCTGTGCCAGACCCTGCGCCCCGAGCCCATTCCCCAGCATCCCTGACCCTGCAGCCAAGGGCTCAGGCAGCCGTGCAGCCGGGCCTGCTCAGAGGCCCTGGGGCCAATCCACATGCGGGCCTGCCCGGTTGCTGAGCCAGAGCAGGTGGGCACATCTCGTGGCGGTCTGTCTGGCCACTGGGCGGTGGCCAGAGACGTAGGTTTGTGTCCCAGCAAGAGTGCAAGCAGCCTGGGATACCCCAGGGCCTGGACATAGGCCCTGAGACCCTCTAAGGGACACACTGAGCTCCAGATCATCACTTCTGCCTGCTGTCATATCTACAGGGAAAGGGAGACACTCCACCCAAGACTCACTTTCCAAGGTGCTCTGTGCCGTCACTCAGGCCACACCCAGCTACAGAGGCACCAGCGAGGCTTTCCTGACACAGTCCTGAGCCCCTCCTGGCAGACTGGGGAAACCACGCGGGCGCCCACCAGCCCCTTCCCTGAAGCCCCCGTTGGGTTCCCTGTCACCCGCCGGCCCGTCCAGCCAGCCCTCCAGCTCCTCCAAGGAAATGCATCTCTTTGAGACTCTGCCCCCAAAGAAGGGTCATTATTGCTAATGCCTTCTCTCCCCCATCTGTTGTGATTGTTTACACCCCACTTGCTAATTAGAGGCTAATTAGCTGGTGCTGAAATTCATCACTTTCCAAACACAACGCGGCAGCAGGAAGAGCACAGCAAAGCGGTGACATCTCGACATCTGCACCTGTGCTTGCTCGGGGGCCAAGGCACCATTCTGCTCCTCCTTCTCCCTGCCCCTCCGCCTCTTCCCTCCCCACCTCCTCCCCTCCTCTTCCTCCTCCTCCTTCCCACCCCCTTCCCATAAACCCCCAGAAGGCCTGGGAATGCCTGTACTTTTATGGAGTTCCCCCGGGACGGTGCAGCACCCAGCTCATGGGAAACACTTGGTACATCCTCGCTGAATGAATCCATGCTGAATGAATCAATGAATGAATGAGGACCGGTTAGAGAACGGACCCCTCGGAAAGTGTGTTGCCGGGGGAAGGGGAGCGGGGCTCACTAGCTTGGGCAGCGAGACACAAAGCTGCCCACGGATCTGTGCCGGGCAGTCCTGGATGAGGCGGGGACCTGGAGAAAGCCTTCTGGGAGACAGAGGTAGTGCTCAAGGGACGGCCCAGGCAGACCCCTGACTCTGCAAGGCCTTTGGGGTACGGGTGGGGGGCACAGGGGACAGAGTGGGGTGTGGGAGGAAAGACAGACCTGAAAGAAGCAGAAGATGAAGTCACCAAAGGAGGGGATAGAAAGACAAACATTCGGTGGCTCAGCCTGTCATCCCGCGCCTTGGGAGGCTGAGGTGAGTGGACTGCCTGAGCCCGCGGATTCGAGACCCGCCTGGGAAACTTGGCGAGACCTCATCTCTACAATAAATTAAAAAATTAGCCGGGCACGGTAGTATGCGCCTGTAGTTCCAGCTACTTGGAAGGCTGAGCGGAAGGATCGCCGGAGCCCAGCAGGTCGAGGCTGCGGTGGCCGGAAGCGGCCACTGGACTCCAGTCTGGGTGACAGAGTGAGACTCCAACTCAAAAAAAAAAAAAAAGAAAGAAAGACAAACAGCAGGAGAGCGCGGTAGGGCTGCCCGTGGAAGGCTGTGGCGGGAAGGAGGCCTTGGAGTCCTGGTGGTGGCGGGCTCGGGTAAGGAGGTGTGATTGCATCTGAGAGAAATCTCTGTGGCCTCTGGAGGGAATCCATCCATTTGCATGACAGCCAGGAGTGCAGCGGGCCTGGGCCCTGACCTCCCTTCCTCTCATCTCACAGAAAGCGGCTGCTATTACCCAAAGTAGCGCCTTCTAATTAGGCTGTGGTGGCGGGTGGCCTCCCTGGACTCTTGCATCTCCTAGGCCTCCCTGCAAGGATGCTCTGTGACCAGTGGCTGCTGGGCCTAGGGGAGCCAGGAGGGAAGCAGTCTGAGCCTCTGAGAGGCCAGCTCAGGCCTTGATCTGCAGTGGGAAGAGCCCAGGCTGTTTCAGAGAAGCCCCCAGGACAGTGTGGTACCTGGAGGGGTGAGGGTGGCACCTCCTCTCTGCCACTCTCTGAGTGACATCCCAGAAGACAGTCCTGACCAGGGAACCCAAGATGACCTCGACTCAAAACCCTCATCTGTGCATGAGGCAAAAACGGACTTGCCCTCGTTTGTGGGTGGGTTGTGAGCACATCTCACCTGGCTTTCCTTAAGAGTAGGATTCTGAGCTGGGCTCGGTGGCTCAGCCTGTAATCCCCC
>NW_007246513.1:305942-317088 GCF_000164805.1 Carlito syrichta
GAGGCTGAGGTGAGTGGATTGCCTGAGCCCGCGGGTTCGAGACCCGCCTGGGCAACTTGGTGAGACCTCATCTCTACAATAAATGAAAAATTAGCCGGGCGTGGTAGTGCACGCCTGTAGTTCCAGCTACTCAGAAGGCTGAAGTGGAAGGATCGCCGGAGCCCAGCAGGTCGAGGCTGCGGTGGCCGGGAGCGGCCACTGCACTCCAGTCTGGGCGACAGAGTGAGACTCCAATTCAAAAAAATACATAAATAAATAAATAAAGAGTAGGATTCTGGGGGCCATAGCCGCTTGGGTAGAAATCCAACCCCTGCCGCTTTCTTACTGTGTGGCTTTGGATATGCTGCTTAACTTCTCTGAACTCATCTGTAAACTGGGGATATTAACACTTCCCTCATGGGTTGGAGGTCAGGACAAATGAGCTGAGGTTTCACCCTTTTAGTACAGCTCCTGGTAAGCAGTGTGGACTTGTTGACAGACTATGGCGGACTGGGGTGTTCTGCAGTCCTGGAGAACACAGACTGTTGCCTTCCTCCCAAACCTCCTTGCATCCATCTGTGTGCGGGCAAATGCCTCTCACCCCACTCCTCAGGACAAATTAAAAAAGCCCTGATTGGGTGTGTTTGCCCATCTCCCTGGTGTCAAAGCTCCCACCATGACCGACTTGAAGTCCTCCAGTGGGACATCTGCGAACACGGGCAGGGAAGAGACAGGTACAGTGAACCCCAGCTCCAGCACACCACTGCCTCCACGTCACCAAAGCAAGGGTGTGGAGCAGAAATCTCTCAGTCCATGGCCGTGACTGGCAGCGGCTGATGGGGAACCCGGGTCAGGCAACTGAGTCCGTACAACACAAAAGCTGCCTTAGCCGGGCTCGGTGGCTCAGCCTGTAATCCCGCGCCTTTGGGAGGCTGAGGTGAGTGGATGGCCTGAGCCCGCGGGTTCGAGACCCGCCTGGGCAGCGAGACCTCGTCTCTACAATAAATCAAAAAATCAGCCGGGCGAGTAGCACATGCCTGTAATTCCGGCTACTCGGAAGGCTGAGGCGGAAGGATCGCCGGAGCCCAGCAGGTCGAGGCTGCGGTGGCTGGGAGTGGCCACTGCACTCCAGTCTGGGCGACAGAGTGAGACTCCAACTAAAAAAAAAAAAAAAAAAAAAGCTGCCTTGACCAGAGTGATCACTGTTCACATGGGCAGGAAGAGAAAGAGCATCTGGGGGTGCTCTATGCCCTCCACAAGGGCCATGCCCCACCCCCACTCCCGGCGCACCCTTTCTCCCTAACGTTCCTCTGCCTTCCATGCCTATCTTGACACTTTCCCTCTGCTCATTTCACACGTCTTAGAAACTCTGACCCCGTTTCACCCACTCAGCCCACCCTGGAAGCAAACCCTAACCCTCGCCCCACAGAGTTGATGAACCAAGAAAAACATGGGCTTGGATGCTCACTTGTGCACACCTGAGCCGCAGCAGAATCACCTGGAGAAGGCCAGGTATGGCGACTCACACCTGTAGCCTTACCACTTTGGGAAGCCAAGGCGAGAGGGTTTCCTAAGCCCAGGAGTTGGAGACCAGCCTGGGCAACTTGGCCAGATCTCAGCTCTACGATAAATTAAAAAATTAACCGGGCGCGGGTGCACACACCTGTAGTCCCAGCTACCTGGAAGGCTGAGGCAGAAGGATCGCCTGAGCCCAGCTGGTTGAGGCTGCTAAAAGATGGCCGTGAGCGTGCGACAGCACTCCAGACTGGTGACAGAATGAGATTCTGATTTAAAAAAAAAAGTCACCTAGAGGGCTTGTTAGACAAGGGAACCACCCTTTGAAAACCGCTGGCTTAGGGTGAGGGCTGGGCCAGCGAGAGGGCAGCCAGATTCAGCAGGAAACTGCACGCTGTGCTGGGTCGTGGAGAACTTGGTGTCCGGAGTTCCAGACTCTTGTCTAGGCCCAGGAAAGACTGAGACTTGATTCGCTGTGGCATTCCACCCCAAGCCCTCCCCAGCCTAGTTGAGTGACAATCCTAAGCCTTGTCCTTGAAGGCTCCCACCAACGTCCACCTCTGTGCCCTCCACATCCACCAGGCCCCCAGGCTGGACCCCCGGGCACCTCCCACGTCTCTGTAACAGGACTAGGTTTTTAGGCAGGGGAGGGCAGGCCAGGTGGGCCACAGACACAGCTGAGATCTGAGTTTCTGCCTGAGAGGCAGCAGGGTACCGTGCCCCCCATGCTAATAAGGGGTTCTCAGACCCACTCACTGCTTTCCCTCTCCTTCCTTCAAGGTCCATAGAGCTCCCTCCACGGGCAAGCAACAGAGAACTAGTTTCTTCCTCATGCTCCCTGGCCACGTTGTGGGCAAGTGACAAGGGTCCACTGGGGGTTTCCTTTAGGTTGGGGGGTCGTAGACAGGGTATGAGAGGGTGCAGGCAACTGCTCCCCACCCCTCTCCTCCTCTCCCTTCCTGCTGATTCTCTAATCTCAGCCTCCTGAGTAACTAATCCCTCCTAATGGGATCAACTTTCCTGTGTCTCTGTCCCTGCATTTTATTTACATAATGAGGACAGGGAGGCCCTCCTCTAAACAGCTTGGAGGGCAGCTGGGTGGAGGGCAGGAGTGAAATCTGGGGGTGCAGGAGCATCGGCCCACCCTGAGGTTTTGGGGACCGTGGAGATAGGTCTTAGCTCGGTGCTGGTTTGAGGCAGCAGCTCAAGATAACAAAGTGTATGCGTGCATGTGCATGTTTGCACGTGTGTGTGTGTGTGTGTGTGTGTGTGTGTGTGTGTGCACCCGTGTGCGGCTGGGTGCTCAGTTAATACTCAGCCAGATATTAATCCCTTTTTATGCAAAGAGACGATGGGTTGTAAGCCCCGAGAAATCAAACTTGAAACTCAGCCAGCCTCCTGCCCTGTTCCCCTCGCCCCTGCCAAATGGACACGTCTGTTAACGAGGGAGATAAACGGAGAGGCCATCAAAGCAGATTTTCAATCTGTCGATTTCGCTTTGGGGCCTTCAGAACCTGATTCCTCACCTCCCCCTTCTGCCCTGACTCCGGCCTCCTCTGCCTTGGATTCCCACTTTGTTCCCCAGCCCCCACGCTTTTATCTCCCCAAGTTGGATCTATTGACCCGACTCAGAAGGGCTCCTTTCATCGGGCTCCAGATCTGCTAATGGAGAGGCAGGCGGAGGGGGTGGGAAGGGGAAGGGGCCCCTGCTGCCCGGAGGGTGGAGGCTTGGGGGAGGGGAGCAGATGGAGGTCTGGGCAGGTGGGGGGTGCTCGTCCTTGGACGGAGGGAGATGGAGAAACCCCACCAAGGCAGAGGGAAAGTCCCCAGAGCGGGGGGACATGTACACTTCTATAGTGCAACTCCCTGGTACATTGACTCAGTTTCTCCACTTTGAATGCACTTTGCTCTTCTTTACTGTCTTGCCAGGGGGCACCCCAAGCCCATTCTTATGAGTGAATACAAAAACAGCACTGGAGGGAAACAAAACACTCTTCCATCCACAAACCCCCCAATGGCCGAAAGAAAAGAGGATGAAGAGGAAGGGGGGTGGACTTAGCCCAAGCTGACTCCCCCGACCCCACCTGGCACGCAGTGCCCATCAGCCCTTCGTGATGGGTGGTTCTTCCCATTCTGCAGATGACAAACACGTGGATAGGCCATCAAGCTGGTAGCCAGCAGACGCAGACTTGTGACCCCCGGGCAGTGGCAGTTTTCACCACACTGGGCCTGGCAGGAAGGGCTCAGGGAATATCTGTAGTTACAGCACAGAGGCCAACGGATCTCCAGTAGGTGCCATGCCTGTGCCAATTTTACAGATGGGGAAACTGGGCCATGGAACAACAGTGACTTGCAGAAGTCACAACCAAAAGTCAGGAGACCAGTCACTGGGTCCCAAGTCCTGCTGCAGCTGTTCTGCCAGGCCCCTGGTCTCTTCTTTACCCTGTGTGCCCTCACCAGATCCTCAGCACTCCGTCTCTCTGTGCCTTTTGGAGGGATCACTTAGCAGAAGATCATCCTGTCTTCTGCTAGAGACTCTCCATGTCCCCACCCGCTCCTGCAGCCTCTCCCGCCCTGGCTGGGCTGGGCAGAGGGGCCTGAGGTGTGGCCAGGGGTCGAACCTCCCCCTTCCTGCTTACCCTGCCCAGGGCCTCCTGGGCTGCCTACCTTGCAGACTTCACTTGCCTATGATGTTCCTCACCTAACGGGGGAGACTAGGCATGGCATTTATGATTATACCCGTTTTATAGATGAAGAAATCAAGGCTAGCTAGGAAGGGTATGCTGGAGAATACCTGTCAATCAGAGATTTAAAGCCAACCCGGGATTCTGGCTTTAAAACGCGCAAGGACAGCTTTCTCAATAAGCACACAGGCGAATGCGCCCGGGTGACACTTGACAAGGTGGGTGAATGAGCATACCACCTCCTGGCCTCCTAATGAAAGGCATCAAACAAATTCCCCCCCGAGCCCCGCCCACACCAGCGGTGCAGCAGCGAGGGCAGCTCGTGAGAAAGGAAGCCTTTGAAAGCATCAGACGTTGCCACATCAGGCTATAGAAGGGGAGAGGGCAGGAGGTAGCATTTATGAGGCACTTCATGTATGCCACAGTCATCTCTTCCCGGCCTAGAAGGACTAGAAGGACCTCAGCAGGGATGTCACCACTTTCCGGGGGGGAATCAGTCAACTAGAAGAAGGATGGGCCTAGACGCCAGGCCTCTGGACTCCCCAGCCCAGTGCTCTGGCGGCCACCTGTCGCTGCTCTAACTTTCAGCGGACGTCGTTTCTGGTGGATCAGTTGATAGTCTCATCTCCTCTGCACACTCTGGGAATGTTATCTAGGACACGGAGACCCACCCCAAGAAGAAGCGGGCAGGTGACCCGAGGAGAGGCCGGAGGGAGGCCCCGCCATGTGGGAGCAGTACCACGTTGCCCACCTCGGTTCCTCCGGAGTGCCCATCTCCAAAGAGGAACCAGTGTATGCCCCTCCCCCAAGTCTCCCAGAGAACTAAGGAGAAGGCTTGGGGACATTTCCTTGTCGCTTGAGGTTTGTTTGGCTGTCACTCACTGGACAGGCTGAGTAGGCCCCTTACAGAGATGAAATAGCCAGAGACCGCACTCATTTGCCATCAGAGGCAGAAGCATACACCCCGTCAGCAGGGAGAGCCAGGCCATGTCCCCACCCGCTCCTGCAGTCTCTCCCGCCCTGGCTGGGCTGGGCAGAGGGGCCTGATGTGTGGCCAGGGGTCGAACCTCCCCCTCCCTGCTTACCCTGCCCAGGCCCTCCTGGGCTGCCTACCTTGCAGACTTCACTTGCCTATGATGTTCCTCACCTAACGGGGGAGACTAGGCATGGCATTTATGATTATACCCGTTTTATAGATGAGAAACCAAGGCTAGCTAGGAAGGGTATGCTTGAGGATACCCATCAATCAGTAGCAGAGCCTCATGCTTGGGCACCCAGGCCCGCATCCTTTCTCCTCCCTCTCCCCTCATGGGCTGTGGTCTCTCTATTCCTCCAATCAGTGTCCAGTGTCCAAG
Organism: Carlito syrichta; assembly: GCF_000164805.1. Classification (NCBI taxonomy): domain Eukaryota; kingdom Metazoa; phylum Chordata; class Mammalia; order Primates; family Tarsiidae; genus Carlito; species Carlito syrichta. The sequence goes on from NW_007246513.1 coordinate 311,476, forward strand.
ACCCCAGAGTCCCTGCTGGAGATGGAGGTGCCAAGCTGTGGCTACACCGAATGTCCCAGACTCCCCCAGGGTGCTCACCCTGCAGACATGACCTTGGTCATCAGGCTGCCAAGGGTCAGCTGCCAGGTCACTGCAAGCGGGTCCCTACCAGCAGCTGCCCAGCCCCCGCTGTGGGTCGGCCCTCCCCACTGCTGGTCCCAGTGGCTCGAGCACCCCCAGAGCAGCTGTGAGAACGGCTCTGGCTGGGGAGAGGCAGATGGGCCCAAGGGGGCTGGGGACGGGCCGCCTGCCGGGAGCTCTGTGTCTTTCTACAAGGTGGAACAGCACCAGCCCCTGGCTCTTTCTGCTGGCAGGGTGGATGCAGGGCATGGGCCAGCCCCAAGCTGTGAATGACACCGGCAAGGCCCAGGCCAGCTTTGGCAGCACACTTCGTGTGAGAGATGCCTCACTGGGAGCGCTTGGGCAATCCCCTCTTGGCATCCTCACCTCCGTCTTAGCGAGGCTATGATGTAGCATCCTTATTTCACAGGTGAGGACACTGAGACCGGTGGAGACGTGAGACCACCTGCCCAAGGGCTACCTCCCAGCGACTTCAAGGCCAGAGCTCGCCTCATTCTCCCTCTGCCTCTCTCTGCCGGCTCTCAATTCCTCGTGGCATATTTACCTTCCTTATTTTGTCTGCTTTTGTTTGGTTTGATGTGAAGACGAGTTTGCCCAGAAAGCACAGCAGCAGAAGGAAGGGGGTGTGGGGTGGAACCACGCTGAGTGGCAGGAGGGAGTGGATGCTGAATTAAAAGCAGGTGGCCACGAACGTAATCCAGCCAGGGAAAATTCGAGATGCATTTAGATGCCAGCGTAAGAGCTTCGTCAATTGGGCTGGTGGTTTGGTGGAAGTCCTTTGGGCTTGGATGCAAGTCCTGGCCTGTTCTTGCCTGTGTGTCTGACAGCCCCAAACCTCTCTGAGCCTCAGCTTCTCCTGCTGATAAACGGTGACAATTGTGTCCCTTTGACAGGACTGTTTCCACAAGGATTAAATAAAGCAGTGTCTGTGAGAGCGTGTTGCAAACTGCCAAGTGCCACACAATGGTGAGGTTGTCTTTTTTGATTCTCCGCTCCCAGAGGTCTCTAAAGTGCATGGGACGGGCCAACCCCATCGAAGTGGAGGAAGTGAGCTGGCTCGAGCCCCTCTTGGGGGCTGCGCCTCTCTGGCTGGGCCCACCCTCCATGCTGCCCACCCCGGCGCTATCTGAGGCAGCTTCCTAGGGACTGGGCACGGCTGGCAGAATGAGGGTGAGGTTGGGACTTGCCTGACAGCGGCAGGGCGGCTCTTGACAAGGAAGGCTACTCCATGGAGTCCAGGGCCTACAAGACAGGACAGCAGTCCGCCCATCTCTACTTCAGCTCTGCTTGGCCTCCTAGCCACCTGCCTGGTGGAGGGGTCTGGTCAGGCAGCTTAGCAAGATAAGGGAACCCTGCAGCAAGGGGTAAGAGGAGAGCAGGTCCCTGGGGGATGCACCGGCCATGGAGGGGCCAGTGGTGGAAGGCTCTTGGACTTCAGGGCCTCTGGCAACGTCAGGCCAAGGCCTCGGAACGCTTGGCTGCTCTTTCTGGGCCTACAAGGGTCTGAGGCTCATTCAATGGGGTGGACCTCTTTAAGAACCCAAAATATCAAATATAAAATGAGGTGCAAGAGTCCTGGAAGTGCAGGAGGTGCCAGGAGTGGCCTGCAGTCTCGCACATGCTCAGAAGTCACGAGACTCATGTAAAACACACACCCTCACCGCCTGGGGCACCTCCAGGCACACAGCTGGGCCAGGGTAGGAATGGCATGAGTCCGGGGCTAGGGATTCTAGGACCACCCCTCCTCTGCAGCACAGGCAGGTACCCTCCAGGGCTCAGCTTTCTCATCTGCAAATGAGGGGACGAGAGGGGAACCCGAAGGTTCACCCCAGCTGTCGCTCCTTCTGAGCTTCTGCAATTCTGTGAACCTGAGGATGCTGAGAGGGTGCCCTCAAGAGGGCTGAGGAGCAGGGAGGAGGAGATGGGTGGGGTGGCAGGCTCTCTCTGGGGGTGAGGCTGTGACAGGCCCTCCACGGCAAGGACCACCAGCACCGCACGGGAGAGGATTCCCCCCCACCCCCAGTCCTCCCTATATAGAGTCAGGGTCTGTTTACAAAAACAACTAGCCTGATGAGCACTCCCTCCTCCCACCAAGCAGAGAATCAATCTTCAAGAAGCTTCCCCAAACTTCTCCTGCAATGGATACTGGAGTTATGAGTCCAGAAGGTGACATGGGCTGGGAAGTGCACCTCGATGCAGAGGCAGCCCTGAGTCTAAGCCCAGGAAGAGCTGTGGACCCAGGTCAGTGCACACACTCTGTCCTCTGGGGATGGGGCCAGGCCAGCCTCCCGCCATCTTCTAGAGTCTAGCCTAACCAGCCTCTACCCAGGAGAGACACTGGCTCAGGTCAGTTCTCTAGGAAGGCCAGGGCGCAGGGGAAGAAAGGCCTCCATCCCCTGGGTGATGCCGCTCAGCAAGTATGACTGGGTACCACTTGGGTGAGGCCATCTACATGTCCCAGATACGCAGCATGGACTCTCGGAGCAATACACAAGTGCTTCAAAACTGCTGACAGATGGACACTGAGGGGCACCAGGAAAGCCCCCACGGAGAAAGTCACACTCCAGCGTGGTCTTAAAGATAAGTAGAGAAGGGGAATGGCATGTTTGGGAAGCAAGAAGTAGTTTCATGTGGCCGAAGGTCAGGGCACCTGGAGGCAAGGGGGTGATGAAGGCTTATCCCATAATGACGGCCACCAGCATTTGCAGAGAGACTGCCACCCCCTGGGCCTGTGATGGACTCATTTAAACACTCACAACAAACTACAAAGCTCGCCTGGCTCCCTCATCCTGCAGGTTGCAGCTTTTGTGACTTCCTTCAGGAAGCAAGCCTCCCCCAACTCCTTGGTGGATGGGGCGGGGGCCTCATGGTTACCCCTCTTCACAGTATCATCATTGCCGCCCCCTTGCCTGTCTCCCCCGCCAACTCTGAGCTCCATGAGAACAGGGACCTGTCTGATCACGGAGTCACCGTCAAAGTCTGCAGTGGGACCTGGCATGCGGTGGGACGTTCACTGGTTGGATGGATGGGTGGACGGATGGATGGGCGGATGGATGGAAGCAAGGGAAAGGGGATGCATGGAAGGACAGAGGGGAGCATGGACAGACAGAAGGATGGGTGAATGGATAGAGAGAAGGATGGCAAGATGGATGGACAGACGGATAAACGACGGATGGCGACATGTATGTACACCTGGAGGGTGAACAGAAGAATGCACAGACGGACGGATAGATAGAAGGAAGGAAAGCTGGATGGATGGATGGACAGATGGATTTGTGTATGTGCACATGTCTGAACGGATGGACAGAAGAATGGATAGATGGATGGATGGATGGATGGATGGACGGACGGACAGATGGAAGCATGAATGGATGGATGGCTAAGACACCTAGTGGCATCAGAGTCATGTCCCATCATGCCAAGAATCCCCTCAGACAGCATCTGACCCAACCCCTTCATTTCACAGGTAGAAAACTGAGGTCATGGAGGGGAACCAGCCCCCTTGACTTCTGAGGAGAGCGGGGCGGGGGGCGGAGCTCAGGCGTGCAGTGTCCACACCAGAGCCTGCCCAGGTCCTGCGCTGATGGGAGTGAATCCCAGATCGCTGGGCCCTCACCTGTGCTCCCCACTGGTCCTCTGCAGAGACAGGTCTCCTGAGCTCACACCTCTTGCCAAGGCCCCTTCTCCTTTGGGCCTTATTTTGCTAGGGTCCCCCTCCTCAAGATGCCCCTGCCTCTTCTGGACTCACTCAAACCCCTTGTGTTTCTTCCCTGGCTGCCCAGCCTGCTGTCCTGTGCTTCACCTGCCCCCACTCTATGTAGGTCGGGTCCCATGGCAGGAGGGGGACCCTGTGGAGAGCTGATTGTGTTACCACCTCCTTAATTAATATATGCACATAAGAGCTACCTGTGAGGGTGGGGGAGAGGAACAGGAACGAGGGCCAGGGGAGGGAGAGAGGGAGCACACGGGAGCCCAACGAGTCCTGTCGCATGCAGGCACAGTGGCCGGAGCCAGAGGAAAGCCAACCCACCACTACCTCAGGGCCAGAAGCTGGGAAGAGGTGAGGGGACAGCACTGCCACTTCCAGCTGCTCCCCCAAGCTGATTAATGCCAATTAATAGATGTCCCCACTGGGCTGCACGGTGCTACCATCAGCTGCTCTCAGGAGGGTGTCCGGGCTGCCGTGCAAGACTGCCACGGGATACCAAACCTGTCTCTCCTGGATGGTTCTGGCCTCATTCTTCCGCTGACCTCATGGTGTGCCTGGGGACAAGATCCTTTCTCTTCTGATCAGAGGGTCTCCTCTTTAGTCTGTGCTGAGTCCCTACAGCTCCAAGGCTCCCCCATCCCTCCCACAGAGCCGGGGCGTTCTCAAAAGCACCTGCCGGAGAAGAGGTGCTCACAGGGGTGAACAGGAAGGGACTGAGGGAACAGCCTTGGGGTTGGAAAAGGGTCTCTATTCCCTGCCTCTCAAGATTGGTTGGGTCAGACAAGCTGGGAGGTGGCCAGGTTCTGGAACAGGCAGACCACAGAGCAAGGAGGCTTATGGAAGCCAGGACTAAGATGGGGCCGATCCCTACCCTAGACTAGACCCTGCCTCAAAAGATGGGGCCGGGGACAGGCTGGGGAAAGGTGGCCAAAATGGCCTTCCAGGAAAGAGTGGGGGAAGGGGCCTGCGGGGAATAAGAGGAGGAGGAGATGGGAGGAAAACCTGGGTCTGCCCCAGCAGCCCCCTCCACCCTGCTACCCTCCCCAGGCCGGAGCAAAGGCAGCGAAGGTGGAGTTGAGACCTGCCCATTCTCATGCAGGCAGGGGAAGAAAGAATCAATCAATTCATTAGGCTGACACATCTGCGAACATGGCTTCCGGGACTTGACGGGCATGGCGGGCAATGGTGGCTTAATGGGCACTTTCACTCTGAAGTGACACCTGGGCCAGCTGCTTCTTCCAGGGCATGGGATATGCTTCGAGATGCGGGGAGTTGCAGGCGTGGCTGCTCCTGAGGCAGGCGAGGCAGAGGAGCCAGAGGATGGAGGAATTGAGTGGCTGGGGAAGGGCCCCCTCCCAGCCACTGCGCTGGCCACACTGCCTCTGCTCCCAGCTGGCCAGAGGGAGCAGGATATCCGGACAGGCCTTTCTCAGGCCCGCCTGGGGCTTCGGCCCAGCCTGGGCAGTGGGTGCGGCTGCACGAGAGCTGGTGTGTTGGTGGGAGAGTTTACTTCCTGTCTCTGGGTCTGCTGGGGAGTGCTGACTGGGGGACCCATAGGCCCATAAGTGGTCGGTTCTATGATCTGGTGGGGAATTCACATTTCAGAACCTGGATTTTTTTTTCCCAACGCCAAACCACTGCAGGCGTCGGGGTCTCGAGAACGGGGCAGCTCAGCGAGGTGTAAGGATGGCTCTGTCCTCATCAGCGGCAGAGCTGGGCACACACCTGGCCTCCCTGGGTCCCACAGTCTGTACTCTTAGCCACATTCTTTTTTTTTTTTTTTT